>NC_092162.1:15922377-15984877 GCF_045791955.1 Oncorhynchus clarkii lewisi
CCCCCCGTCTCTCTCGCTCTCTCCCCCCGTCTCTCTCGCTCTCTCCCCCCCGTCTCTCTCGCTCTCTCCCCCCCGTCTCTCTCGCTCTCTCCCCCCCGTCTCTCTCTCGCTCTCTCCCCCCCGTCTCTCTCTCGCTCTCTCCCCCCCGTCTCTCTCTCGCTCTCTCCCCCCCGTCTCTCTCTCGCTCTCTCCCCCCCGTCTCTCTCTCGCTCTCTCCCCCCCGTCTCTCTCTCGCTCTCTCTCCCCCGTCTCTCTCTCTCTCCCCCGTCTCTCTCTCTCCCCCCGTCTCTCTCTCTCCCCCAGTCTCTCTCTCTCTCTCCCCCAGTCTCTCTCTCTCTCTCCCCCCCGTCTCTCTCGCTCTCTCCCCCCCGTCTCTCTCTCGCTCTCTCCCCCCCGTCTCTCTCTCGCTCTCTCCCCCCCGTCTCTCTCTCGCTCTCTCCCCCCCGTCTCTCTCTCTCTCTCCCCCGTCTCTCTCTCTCTCTCTCCCGTCTCTCCCTCTCCCCCTCCCCCGTCTCTCTCTCTCTCTCTCTCTCTCCCGCGTCTCTCTCTCTCCCTCTCCCTCTCCCCCGTCTCTCCCTCTCCCCCGTCTCTCTCTCTCTCTCTCCCCTCCGTCTCTCTCTCTCTCTCTCCTTCGTCTCTCTCTCTCTCTCCTCCGTCTCTCTCTCTCTCTCCCCCGTCTCTCTCTCTCCCCCATCTCTCTCTCCCGCTCTCTTTCCCCCCGTCTCTCTCTCTCTCTCTCTTTCCCCCCGTCTGTCTCTCTCTCCCTCTCTCTTTCCCCCCGTCTGTCTCTCTCTCCCGCTCTCTTTCCCCCCGTCTGTCTCTCTCTCCCGCTCTCTTTCCCCCGTCTCTCTCCCGCTCTCTTTCCCCCGTCTCTCTCTCTCTCTCTCTTCCCCCCGTCTCTCTCTCTTCCCCCCCCCCGTCTCTCTCTCTTTCCCCCGTCTCTCTCTCTCTCTTCCCCCCGTCTCTCTCTCTTTCCCCCCCGTCTCTCTCTCTTTCCCCCCTGTCTCTCTCTCTCTCTCTCTCTTTCCCCCCCGTCTCTCTCTCTCTCTCTCTCTCTCTCCCCCCGTCTCTCTCTCTCCCTCTCTCTTTCCCCCCCGTCTCTCTCTTTCCCCTGTCTCTCTCTCTCTACAGCCATGGCATGGCCTACTTTTACCTTTTTCTCACTCCTGACCCCTTTGATGTCCGCGACTTTACCACGTCCACAGATCATGTGTATGTTTCACAAACAGCTTCTCACTCAATAATTAGCGTGTTGTCGTATATACATTTCACACATGGATATCTGTCCTGAACAAAAATATAAACGCAATGTACAACAACTTCATTGATTTTACTGAGTTACAGTTCCTAAAGAAAATCAGTCAATTGAAATAAATTCATTAGGTCCTAATCTATGGATTTCACATGACTGGGCAGGGGTACAGCCATGAGTGGGCCCACCCACTTGAGAGCCAGGCCCAGCCAATCAGAGTGAGTTTTTCCCCACGAAAGTGCTTTATTACAGAGAGAAATACTCCTCAGTTTAATCAGCTGTCTGGGTGGCTTGTCTCAGATGATCCTGCAGGTGAAGAAGCCGGATGTGTGGGTCCTGGACTGGCGTGGTTACACGTGGTCTGCGGTTGTGAGGCTGGTTGGACGTACTGCCAAATTCTCTAAAAGAACGTTGTAGGTAGCTTGTGGTAGAGAAATGAACATGCAATTCTCTGGCAACAGCTCTGGTGGACATTCCTGTAGTCAGAATGCCAATTGCACGCTCCCTCAACTTGACTGTGGCATTGTGTTGTGTGACAAAACGTTGATTATCTTGGCAAAGAGGAAATGCTCACTGAAGGGATGTAAACAAATTTGTGCACAACATTTGAGAGAAATTAGCTTTTGTGTGCATATGGACATTTCTGCCATCTTTTAACTTGAGACCAACACTTGACATGTTGTGTTTGTATTTAGTTTCAGTATAGTTAATGGTCACTGGACTTTCTCAGCCCGCTGTATGTACCCAGGTTGACTGAGGTGGATTGTGAATTCCACATTTCTGCTTTATGTTCATGCTGCATGTTTAAGTCCTTGAAAAGAGAAGGTGAGGTTTGTTTCAGCAGTGTTTGGCTGTCTGCGGGCATCTTTTTGTTATTTTGTCTTAGAGTGACGGGGTGAGAATCCGCGGAAGCAGCATATGTCTCTCGCTGCGTGCTAGCAAGATGCTAAGTCCGGTGCCGTGTTTACTGTGTTCAAATCAAACTTTATTTGTCACATGGGCCGAATACAACAAGTGTAGACTTTACCGTGAAATGCTTACTTACAAGCCCTTAACCAACAGAGCAGTTCAGGAAGAGTTAAGAATAACACAATAAGAATAACGAGGCTATATACAGGGAGCACCGGTACCGAGTCAGTGTGCGGGGGTACTGGTTAGTTGAGGTAATTTGTACATGTAGGTAGGGGTGAAGTGACTATGCATAGATAATAAACACTGAGTAGCAGCAGTGTACAAAAGGGAGGGAGATCGATGTAAATAGTCCGGTGGCCATTTTATTAATTGTTGAGCAGTCTTATGGCTTGGGGGGTAGAAGCTGTTGAACTGCCACAGCTGGGGTTGAAGGGAAACAACCAGCTGACTGTGTATGTGTGTGATGTGTTTATCACACTTGATGAGGTTTCATATTTCTGTTTGATACGGTTAGATAGCTGTAAGACATCTCATTGCATTTCTGTCACCGAATGATTTGAACTGATTGATAGTTTCACTCATCTGTTGTTTTTGTCTGTTTATCATTCCTAATGATGCTAAAACTCTTAACAAGCCTTTGCAATAACTCCTTTCTGGCTTAACAATGCTTGCTCTTGTGAAGCCTGCCTATGCTAGCGTTCTAATAGATCCTTCCCACGGGGGCCTGTCTGGACAGAGACAAACGGCTAGCCCCTCTGCTTCCTGCTGACAGGTTGAAAGTGGCTGTTAGCGACGATGCTAATTGATCCCAATTGGCTAGCGCAGCTTCTCAGGGTTTATAGCCAGTGTGGGCCCGAACTAGTGGTGACACCAGTTGCCTGGGTTCCGCCAACAATGACTGAATGAACAGGACGTATCTCTCTTACCTTTTATGTCCAATGTGAGGCTAAGCCTCCTGTGTAGCAGAGATGGAGGAGACGCATTTCTGCCAAATGTTCTCGTAAGTAGTGAAAGTTATCCCATAGGTTATGGAACGGTATGACACAAATTCTATAATAGTTTGAGAGAGACCTATGTCCACTTCCTTCTTTCACGTGCCATGTTTGACTGGAAAGTTAACTCTAATTGCAGAAAGTCATTTTTTTCTGTAAAGTAGAATCCTCTGTCCACGTCAACATTATGGTCCATTTGTCCTTAACTCTAATGGTTCCATTCGTTCTAATTAATCCTCTCTAACGCAATTCTACCGCTCTTGATATCGGTTGTGAGTTTCCCCATTTCATATTTAATCAATATAAAGAACATAGTTATTTCTCTCCCCTTTGTCTATGGAAGCAAAGGTGGCCTATCCTCTGAAAAGTTTCTGGAAAACGTTCTTTGCAAATACTTGTTTTTTAAAACTGAAGTCGAAGTGAAAACTCAGCTCGGTTAATAGGGGAAATAACTGTGTTTTTTCTCACTCAGAGACCACCAGAGGAGCTGACTAATTTCTCTATCAGCCTAATAGTGTATTAGTCCATTCTCCAAGATGTCTGAAACCGTAATTAGTGGCTTGCTTTGAGCCGGGCGGGCTGCAAGCGAGGGGGCTGCGACGGCCAGAAGAAAAAGGCTGTCCGTTTCATACTCTGATGGAGGTTATATTTTCTGTGACAACTGGACCAGAGTAATCAAAACGTGTTAATAAGCCCTTCAAAGGGCTGGCGGCGCCTGAGTGAACGTGAATCCCCTGCGCTGGCTGCTCCACCCACACTAGCCCTCCGTTTCTTCTTTCTCTCTCTATCTGTCCCCTTCCCACCCTTTATCTCTCCTCCCCCTTTCTATCGGTTTGTCTCCTCTTTCACTTCCCCCCTCTCTCTCTCCCTTCCTCTGTATCTGTCCCTTTCCTCTGTATCTGTCCCTTTCCTCTGTATCTGTCCCTTTCCTCTGTATCTGTCCCTTTCCCCCTATCTCTCTCCCTCTCTCTATCTGTCACTTTCCCCCTCTCTCTCTCCCTTCCTCTGTATCTGTCCCTTTCCTCTGTATCTGTCCCTTTCCTCTGTATCTGTCCCTTTCCTCTGTATCTGTCCCTTTCCCCCTATCTCTCTCCCTCTCTCTATCTGTCACTTTCCCCCTCTCTCTCTCCCTTCCTCTGTATCTGTCCCTTTCCTCTGTATCTGTCCCTTTCCTCTGTATCTGTCCCTTTCCTCTGTATCTGTCCCTTTCCCCCTATCTCTCTCCCTCTCTCTGTATCTGTCCCTTTCCTCTGTATCAGTCCCTTTCCCCCTCTCTCTCTCCCTCTCTCTATCTGTCCCTTTCCTCTGTATCTGTCCCTTTCCCCCTCTCTCTCTCCCTCTCTCTGTATCTGTCCCTTTCCTCTGTATCTGTCCCTTTCCCCCTCTCTCTCTCCCTCTCTCTGTATCTGTCCCTTTCCTCTGTATCTGTCCCTTTCCCTCTCTCTGTATCTGTCCCTTTCCCTCTCTCTGTATCTGTCCCTTTCCTCTGTATCTGTCCCTTTCCCCCTATCTCTCTCCCTCTCTCTGTATCGTTCTCTCATTCTCACTGTCGACCTGAGCCTCCGTTACACAGCCTTAGGACCACAGAGGGCCCAAAACGACCAACACACACAACCCAGGCAATACGTACAGTATGTCAAGTCATAGGCTGTAAAAGATGTTCCGACACTCGCACAGTGTAGTTGTGCTGCTTACTGTCCATATTGAGGGACCGGCCTTGTCTTTGCTCTGACCGTCCCCGCCGTGCTGCAGTACTGCCAGGGCCCAGGAGAGGGGATTGAACAGCACCCTGGGGTCCCGGCTGAAACCCTTCTCTCGCTGTTGGATCTCTTGGACCATTCAGGCTATTTCCAGTGGTGTAGGATGAAGTCGCCTGTAGACACTGACCTATGGTTAGTTTAGGGCGTTCTTCTCCGTTTTTGGAGACCGAATCGGTTGGAGAATAGTTTCCTCGTGAACCTGAATCTGAAGTGAATTTATAAGAACAATTTGATATAAATCAAAGCAAATACCGTCTAGAGACAGAAGTACTTAAAGTGTGTTCACTTAAATATGCAAATCAATGCTGTAAAGTGTTAATACATCTGACACATTTTGTTTGGACTTGGTCGTGGGGGCTATAATATAAATGGGTCGTTTGAACGGGTTGGGCTAGAAGGTATTATGACCCCATTCCTGAAAGCTAAGACTCCCAGGAGCATGTCCGTAACCTTTGGTTTCCCTCCATGATACTCGCGAGGAGTCGTTTAGAAAGGAGTGCGACAAAAAACAACTACTAACGACGGGGGAAATTAATTCAAAGCATACTACCTTCAGATTGAATTTGGAATGATCTGATTCACACATATTTGTTATTTCTAACGCTTTTTGAGATAATGGCAATAAGGCCAGATTCAAAAGTTTCCTAAATAATGTATATCATTTGTTTCCTAAAATAGAGAATCACACAGCTTGCTGTTCCATGTTTTCCTGTATCTGTGGGCAGTAAATATCATAGAGAAAATGCATAAAAAAATACCTTAATTACTTTTATCAACATTTTTAATAGCTTTATATAACATGTGTTTTTTTTTAAATACAGTTCTTTGGAAAAATAATTGCATGTCAAATATATTTTTAGAAATGTAGCCCCGGTAAGAACGTAGTTGAATAGGCCTGTTGTACAGCATAACGGCTGGGCATGCACCATAGGCCTAACTGCTGATGTAAAAAATGCTTTTTAAAACACATTTGATAGACTACAGCGTCAGCTTTCCCACAGGCCCACCTCCGCGGAGTGGCGCTGATGACAGGAATCACCCTTAAAACCACAAGTAAACAGATATGGTGCTACCACAGATATTTCATACCGGAAATGACATCAAAAGTCCACCTTTTAACCCCAAGCCCATCTACAAGTCTCCTACCTTTTACTAAGCTCACATTGGAATGAAACCAGCTTAAATGAGCAGCACTGTAGCTTCAGCTCTGAAGTTGTGAACAGGGGCACACACACACACACACACACACACACACACTTTATTTAATAAATGTCACTTTCCTTTTCTCCTTTCCCCCCGACTCTTCGTTCCTCTGTATCTCACTGCCACTTAACCAGCCCATTAGACCTGAATGCTGGAGAAGACCCACACTGGCCCCGGGGTTAGTAAGCAGTAAAAACTCCATCTCTAAAGCTCATCCTCAACCACCAGTTGGATGTGTGGTTGAGGATGAGCTTTAGAGATGTGGAGTGTATGGAGTTTTTACTGCTTACTAACCCCGGGGCCAGTGTGGGTCTTCTCCAACATTCAGGTCTAATGGGCTGGTTAAGTGGCAGTGAGATGCAGAGGAACAAAGATTCTGGAGGGAAAGGAGTTGAGGAAAGTGACAGTTATTAAGAATGTCTGTGTGTGCTGTAGCCTGGCGCTGATTAGGGCCTAGCACAAGGAGTATTTGTTGTCTGTAAAGGTGAGTTTTACCTCTACAGAAACACATTTTTTAATGTCAAGTGGAGGTGTAAGGGGATCAGATGGAGGCAGTAAAAAATGCATGGGTCCAGGCGAGGCTATGGGCCCTAAACTGACCTGGGTTCAGCCGTCCCGGGGGATCCTCTGTCTGCTGCGTAGGCCAGGAGACGGGACATGCTCAGTGATGTAGAAGAGTCATGGCATTAAAGAAGTGTCCTCTATGCCACTGGCTGTAATGGCATACCGTCAAAACACGGGTGGGTGGGTTGGTGTGTCTATGCATATCCACGTCATGTGTGGTGTTAACATTTTTAGAGAGTGCTTTCATTTGCGTGTCAGAGTTTATGCCTGTGTGCGGTATGGATACGTGAGAAGCATTTATTGATGGTTGTTGTTTTGTGTGAATGTAGATGTTAAAACGGTCCGCAATTCATTTCATTTGACAGGTTCTGTTGTTAGTACTCCTTTACGTGTGCGTTCTGTGCCTGCATATCATTTTTTTTATTACACGTGTGTATTAGGTGCCTTTTCATGCGTCTGTAAAGTATATATCAGATACAGAGGTGGTGTTTCTGTGTGTAAGCTAGGCCCTGCTAGCTAGCTAGCGCCCGGCCCTGCTCTGTTCCCTGGGAAAGCTAGCGTAGCTCGGAGCGCTCCAGGACTCATTGACTTTCTAATGATCGCTGGTCAGCCCTCTATCCAAGTGCCAGGGGTTTTGCCTAGCTTAGCCGCTGAGCACCGCACCGCTATCGACTCAACCCCAACCTCCTTTCCTCTTCCCCGACGGCGCTCTGTCAAAACCTATTAGCAACACCGGCAACACTGAAAAAAGAAAAACAATTTCTTGTTCTTCTTTTCTACCTCTTCCTTCTCTTTTTCCGTCCCCTGCTCTTCCTCCTCCGCCTGTTCGGAATAGAGAGAGAGAGGAGGCTAACCTCTGACAAAGGTTCCTGTAGTTGTGTTGTGTATCATATTGATCCAGATTTGCTTTAGGTACTGTGGAGAAACTATTTGTGTTCCTTCTTTTAAGTCCCACACAAATTGTGTGGGGGGGGGGGGTAGCTGGGACGTTTGAGATGAGGGTTGGTTGACCTTTTTCAGGTTCCATCAATTATGTAGATGAGTGTTAATTTTCTATGTGAATATGTGTTTCCTCTGTGTATTTTGGTACATCGTTCGAGCGGCTGTCGGGGATTTGACCCCACACACTGTTCTTTAAATGGTTTAGAATGTCTGACTGGCGCTGTTCACATCAACTGTTTGATTTTGTTTTTATTCACGTTTAGTTTGCATTTTCTTTTCATTTACTTGTATTAGAAGATGATTTTCCTTGCTGTGGTTTATATACAGCACGACGCAAGTCATGGACCGTGTACTATGAGAATAGAAGCTTTTGGTACATTAACGAACACACACTGTGAAATGGCTCCTTGACACACACCTCTCTCCTCACCCAATCGTCTTACTGATTTGGCTCAAACTCCCCAGAGAGAACTGTCTGTCAAATCTCACCGTTTGTCCAAATGCTGAGAGATGGGGGAAAAGCCTGATTCCCCATCACTACTCATCAATCCCCTCGTTTGAGCTTGTTATTTATTAATATTGGGTGTCTTTTTAATAATGTGGGGATCGAGAAGGAAACCAAACAAACAACAAAATGACAACCACACCAAAACCACCCGAGGGCACATGCCAACGCATCACATCAGTGTCATCCTCTCCCCACGGCACAGCAGCTCTCGACAGGTACAGCACACACACACACTCACTCACACACACTCATCGCCCATACCCTCAGGACCTTGAGATGGCAGGAGTGGCATGATGGTGATCTCATCTAGCTGTGGTCTTGTCAGAAAAGTGCCACGCAAAGCCAAACACAATCCAAAACACGGATGGAGCACGTGTCTGTTGTCAAAGCCTCGTTGAAGACCCCATATCCGTCAGTGAGTGAGAGGATTACCGTTTGACATGAAATGAACCCCAACCCACATTAAAGGAAGGCTGTCAGTGTGTTTGCTGCATGTGTTGCCTGTGTCCGTGAACACAGCAAATGGAGAGGGATGGCATTTGTATTGCTATTTAATTATTTAGCAGATGCTCGTGTCCTGATTGGCAGAGTGAGCTGGTAGTGAAGTGTGATCTGACGTTGGAATTACCCAAATGATACTGATAATGAGGAACATTGTGTGGAATCCATCTGTAAGGGGTTTCACTGTTGTTAGAGAGGGTACTGTGTCAGCAGCCGAACTTCAATGCGCCCACTGTCCATTTTCTGGTACTCTCGCGCACACACACACTCAGACCCCTCCACACACACACCAGCCACCCCCCAAACCAGACATTAACACCGAACCCCAGACCAAAAATGCGGAAGCCATCTTTTGTTTGGTATTCACAAAGGCGGATCACGGGCCGGGCCGGGTAAGGGATTGTGACAGAGGTGATGTCTAAATTAATCATTCATGTCTCTCTCACATGGGCCTACAGTATAGCACTGAAATATTAATGACCAGGAATACATTTGATTCTCTTTCTCTCTGATTAGGATCCACCGACGGACACACATGTTTATTTATACCCTGGAGATGAGGCACGGGGGTCAGTACCAGGAGTGTCTCCGAGCTCGCCACTCACTCTCGCACTTGTAAACCCCACCTCATTGTTTTTGGAATCTGTACATATTTTTGCATTTGGTGGGCGTTCGCTATAAATTATAGAGATGTAGCGACAAGATGAATAATGTGCGGACGGGAGATTTTGTTTATTTTAATTAGGTAGGGGTTGTATTTTCTGGTGGTGGTGGGGTACCATCCCCCCCCCCCACACCTTTGGATGCCTCTAAGGCTTGTTATGTTGAAGTGGCTTAACCACTCTCAGTAGGTCTAGGTGACAGAGATGCGGGAGCCAAGAGGTTAGATATTTCGTTTGGTTTTAAACCTGGCTAAATGAAATGAAATAAAACAAGACATCAATGCAAGATGTAGCCCTTTGTTGGGACTCGGTGTAATTTGCCAGGATTATGGCTTTGTAATGTTGATATCCTCATTCCTTTATTTGGGTTTAGGCGCAAATAAAAACATTACATCCAGACAATCTGGTCAGACAAGGAAAAACTCTGGGCCCAACACTATAACAGGAAAGGTCAAGAAAATCTCTTGGCTCTATGCTTATCACTGTATTTCACAACAATGACCGAATATGGCTCAGTTGCAACGCTAAGATTGTGGGTTCGATTCCCGGGGTCGACCCATACGTAAAATATATGCACGCACGACTGTAAATCGCTTTGGATAAAAGCGTCTGCTAAATGTATATATATATATATATATATATATATATATATATATATATATATATATATATATATATATATATATATATATATATTATTATTTATTCTATTATTTATTCTATTAGCTAATCTTACCCCTGTAGAACATCTCTGGTGTTATTTTGACTTCTCAGACACCCATGTTGTAGCGTACTGTAGCAACGTAACCCTAAACCTGGCCCCCTCTCTCACACGGATAACCATCAGCTGTTTGTCTCAACATGTCAGGGGAGGTCAGTGTCTCCCTCTGTCCGTCTGTCACACCCTCATCGTCTAATGGTAAAAGCAGAAGGGTTGAGGAGGTCAGTGTCTCCCTCTGTCCGTCTGTCACACCCTCATCGTCTAATGGTAAAAGCAGAAGGGTTGAGGAGGTCAGTGTCTCCCTCTGTCCGTCTGTCACACCCTCATTGTCTAATGGTAAAAGCAGAAGGGTTTAGGAGGTCAGTGTCTCCCTCTGTCCGTCTGTCACACCCTCATCGTCTAATGGTAAAAGCAGAAGGGTTGAGGAGGTCAGTGTCTCCCTCTGTCCGTCTGTCACACCCTCATCATCTAATGGTAAAGAGCAGAAAAGCCGAAAATACAACCCCTACCTAATTAAAATAAACAAAAGCAGGTCAGTGTCTCCCTCTGTCCGTCTGTCACACCCTCATCGTCTAATGGTAAAAACAGAAGGGTTGAGGAGGTCAGTGTTTCCCTCCCTCCGTCTGTCTCACACCATCTCAGTCTACTGTTAAACACAGAACGGTCAACAGGGGAAGCAACAGTACATCCAGGGGCATGTGTCTATGTTTTTAGTGATGTCCCTCTTAAAGCGCCAAGGTTTATTGGTTCACATCTAGTCCTTTCTTGCATTGTTCTCAACAAAAAATAAGTTATCGTTGGAATGCAACTTGGTCCTATTATCTAACAGTCTGCTATCAGTTATTGTTTGACTACACCTCGGTGCGTGAAAATGTTCTCTATGAAAGATAATCAACCCATTGCCAAGCACATCTTTTCATAGACCACATTCTCTCCTAGAGAGGTACCTCTCTGCCGAGACTAAATGAAAATAACTGGGAATAATAGAAAAATAACTTGAACAATTTTCAATGCTCCGGTTATTAGCTGTACATTTAATAACCTGCTGTACGCAGTGTTTTCTGCATCTGTATTAAACTTTCTCAGTTGATCAGATTTGTTTGGGGTTGGTTGAATATGAAACTGCACATTTGATTTGGTTTTCAGCTGAGAACTCGGGCTCTGTTTTAACAAGCCTTCAACTTAGCGCTGGCGGTCGTTCCGATAGGTCCGGGGTTGTCTGACATCTTTTTTTTAGCTATTTTCAAAACCGGAATTACGGGCGCAGTAGATGGCAGTGGTGCTAAAGGACTGGGTTTTGATGAATGAACAAGTGTTGAGGCTCGATCCCTCACTGGCCAATCAGAATAATGTTTTGCCTAGTCATCAACTCCAATTAGAATGTTAGTACGTTATAGCCTGGCTTTTTAAAAAGCCTACACAAACAAAATCACAAAATGTATATAGGCCTATCCCATCTTTGCTACATTTGTTGAACATGTTTAACATGTTTGCAGTCCACATTGTAAGAAGCCATGGCTTTAATAATGAAAACATAGCGTAGCATAGCACACTTATATAGGGGCTAGTCCTACTGTAAATTGCATGATGTTTGCCAGGTTTGAGCCATGTACATGCCAACAATGTCAATAAGCAGTATTACATTCACCCTTGATAAGGCTTAAAAAGAGTGAAATAATTCCAAAGTGAAGCGGCTTGTTTTAAATAGGTTATTTCTAAATACAGTTAGAGGCACTATAATTGCACAACGTGGGCATATAATAATAGGGCAACGCAGACAATGGAGGCTTTTACGCACATCCAAACGTTTTCAGAGAAGCTGGACAAAGATCCAATAGAAAGAGAATGTTCACACCGTTATACTGCTCCCAAATATGTTGTATAAACCTAACGGAACCATATTGCAGATCGCATTCAGCTGGAAGCAATTTTAATCAAATGAAACAAAAAAAAACAGATCCATTTTTATTTCTTTTTTAAACAGCAATAGTTCTAAACCACTTGGTGCGCGATATCATAAAAGTGACAGGGTAACATTAGACACAGAATTTCTGTTGAACCAGCCTTCGTTATAGCCTATAGACCTAGGGTAAGGGTAGCCTATAGGAGAGCTTGGGGTTTTGATCATATGAAACAGAAAACAAGCAATTGTTACAGGAAACTAAGTGCTAAATACAAGGGTCTCCAGCATCATCTCATCTCTTGTGTCTTGATGGGCGTATGGAAAACTCTTCTCTTTTTATTTCTTCCTATACTTGTCTGTTATATTTAGTGTGTTGGCCATGGTCTGTCTGGTTACTGTGTGTGTCTTTTCATATACCGTATGTGTGTGTGCGTAGCGTTTCCCACCTTTAAGAAGGTATTCGTAGGTTGACGTGTCTATACGGCCAACGGCTTCTTGCCCTGTTTAGAGCAGATGTTTTGTCATTCCCCTAACACTGACTCACTCCATTTTGTAACTGGAAAGGTACAATTTACCGTTTCTGCAAAGACAAACTCACACTTCAGACTCCAAATCACACATAGACTTTTACATACGCATACACATGCTTTCTCCTGCACACAGTCACTCGTCGCACGCACACACAAACGCGCACGCCTGGGTCTGTGTGTGTGATGCTAATGATGCCTTACTCTGGGGCTCTACCTGGCTGTCAGTGGGGTGCTGGTGACTGTCACACACAGCGTCCTGGGGAGACAGGTCATTTTTCATTGTCAGGGTAGAAGATTCACTCTGGCACCAGATTGATCCCACACATGTTTGCATTATTCTCCTTTTTGCATACGACCTTCCTCCATAGAGACCTGATTGTTAGTGCATGGATAGTCTATGGAGGAACAATATGGAGCTGTTAGCAAAATGTAATTGGTAACCTGAATTAGACCAGTAGGATCACATTATCTGTCACCTAAATAGCTTTCAGACTGGGGGAAATCTTACCAGCAATGAAAGGGCTTTTTGGGAACTAATTGTTGTCTAATTGAAAAAAAAATGCCATTTGGGAGAATGAATTCATAATTGTATGGTTGTTTTTACACTACCTCTCTATCACACTGTCCCTCAGTCTGTTGGCCCTGTGGCCCCTGACCCCCGCCTCCCCCCACCCTCTCTAGTCAAAGTAGTAGACCCACTACCCGTGTGTTTGGGCCTAGGCCCCAGTAGCTTGGTATTTTAATCTGGGCTATTTGTAATGACAGCGCTCTTCCAGCATAGAGGGAGAGAGGCTCTGACAGGTGCTGATCGCTGACAGGAAAAGTAGCTGAAGAATGTGCCAACCACCCTCCCCTCTTTCTCTTTTTCCCACCCCCCTTTTCCTCTTTTTGGCTTGGGTCCAAGGCCACGACTGTAATCCCCTTTCCATCCCTCCCTCTCCGATCAATCCCCCTCTTCCCCCAAACTGCGGACAGTTGTTGACATTCCCAGGGTGAAAAAGCCCCGCTTGTCTCTGCGTTCCACATTGTCGTCGGCGCTCCGCCTTGTCACGTCTGTCTGTCTGTCTGTCTGTCTGTCTGTCTGTCTCTGTCTGTCTCTGTCTGTCTCTGTCTGTCTGTCTGTCTGTCTGTCTCTGTCTGTCTGTCTGTCTGTCTGTCTGTCTGTCTCTGTCTGTCTGTCTGTCTGTCTAACAGAAGGGGGTGTTGGGTTTTTGACAGGCGTAGATATGGAGTAGGACAGTCTCAGATGAAATGTTATCCATGCAGTCCTCCCTTGGCTCACGCCCGGCTTCAGGACGCAGGCATATCCAGACACAGTCAGAGTAATGCGATGTAAAGTAGTAGCCAAACCACAGGAGGTTGTCGTGGGGCTGTTAGTAAGACCTCTAATCTCAACCTTTTGATTGTTGTGTTGTCTACGCGCTGTGGCTGAATCCATTGTCACTGCTGATCAAGAGGGAATGTAAATCGGTGAATCCCAAAGGATCCGCTGACAAAACAAAAGCCATTAAGAAGTATTAATTATTTTTGCCCAATATAATGGAAGAGGATCATTTTACTCAGAACAATACGAAGCTGAGTGAAATAAGTTACGTTTAGCCTTTTTTTATTGCATTCAGATGCAACAGGTGACATGATGTACATTTGTACCAACATGTATAGTGCATGCCCTAATTAAAGATAATCCAGCGACAAGGCCGGAAGAGTGTGATATAGTATTGTTCCTCAGAAAGGGGGAACCGCTCCAGATCAGCATGTTGACGTTTGTCATGAGTCTTGTCCTGGAGGCGAACTGAGCGAATGTAAAAAAATGTAAAAAAGTGAAAAAAAACATTTGCTTTAATTTAAGGTTATGGTTAGCCGTTAGCATTAGCTGTATGTTTAAAGTTAAACATTTAGATTTGATGACTTTTTGTGGCTGAACCAGCTAGTGACCACTCGGCAGCCTCCAGATCAAGATTCCCGATGAGAAACGATAACCTGCAGCAGGTCCTCTGTCCTTACATCGAGACACAGACGCCATTGAATTGCGCCTGTTTGAATTATTACATCTCCGTGTTCTAATGTTCTGCATTCAAATGATCTCTTGGCTCTTACCAGAGTATAGAGAGCCACCAGTTCAGGTGTTGTGACTGGGTACAGAGACCGCATGAAGTCAACTCAATTTCCTTCATGTGGCGCCTTCTGCAGTCCTTTGTCACAGAGCGGGTAACAAAAGGGAGGAGCCTGACTCCCTAATAAACATAACCCCTAGTGCAACATTTGAGAGGAAAGAAGCAGGTATATGGCGTTAGAAAAACAAATGTGCGTAAGCTGCTGAGTCCACATATTCACTTAAGGATGAAAACTCAAAAAATAGAGTGATTGCTCCAAAAAGTGTTGTAAGCCTTAGAGTTGTGAATAACACTTTTTTGTGAGTGATCAGTAAGTCTCCCGTTTTCCCTCAAGGAAAGAAGCCTTTGCTTGCTTGAGACTGGGGGGAAAAAAGTTCTGATGTCGGTTTACAGGTTGACCGTGAGCTTTTGGCAATGCCCTTCTTGGCGTGGACCACGATGCCCGCTGCCTAGGCTTGCGCCCAAGTACCTTGCGCCAACTTAGCTGGCACACTGCGGCCATGGCTGCGCCAGTCTTCCTCAATCCTCCTCGTCTCCCTCCTCTCCTCGCAGTCCCTGCTGCTCCGTAGCCCAGGGAGCTCATTAGCCAGCACTTCCACTTCATTCAATCAATTTTTTATACCCTAAAAAACAGCCCCTGATCTTTAAAAATACCAGCTATTTTAAGGCCTGGACGTTGGGTGAGCAGGAAGAAGGAACAAAGAGTCCATGATTCCTTGGTGCTTCATTTAAAAATAACACATAAAAAAGGGAATAACTGCTGCTGCATTATAGTACAGCTGAGTGTTTTGTCCAGGATGGAAGGAAAGCCACCAATGAGATGAGCCGGTCCTCACTTAAGTTATAGGCATCCCTAAGCCTTATGGGAGAATGAGTTAACTTTGCCTAATGAAAATAACATCCAGTTCTTTCAATTATACATCTTGGACAGAGTACTGGTTATACTTGTTGTGGAACTAAAGTTTAATTTGTGGTATCAACCGCTGGCGGGAGGGCCTTTTAATCAGCATCTCTTTCCTTCATCCCCACTTTGCCTTTCAGAATATCTCTTTCTCCACCTCTCGCTGGTTGGATCTGTCTGGAACTCTTTCTTTTTGCTAAGACAATTACAACGCTAATAGTAAAACGACCTCCATCCCCTTGTTTTTATGCAGTCAACAGAAAGATGGCCAAATCAAATGGAGCATCCCCTAAGTTCTCGAAGCCTTTGTCATTTATCTTTTTCCGTAAGGACGAAACTCATTTGACTACGTGGGCCGTCATCACAGCCATTAATAAACCTCCCAGGTTCCACTGTTGATGAGCAGCGTCTCCTCAGACACGTAGCAACCAAAGGTCTCGGAGGAAGGAAACCGAGCTCGCCTCACCAACGGATGTGGCAGAATTCATAAGCAGCCCCGCCTGCCCCCTCGTTAGCCTCTCTGACGCCTGCTGACAGGGGTGAGGTGCGAGGTCGGGTGGGTTAGGGAGGGTTGGTTGGCCCCGGGGAGTGCTATGCCATGGCCATGCCAGGGCCGGGAACCCGTGCCACCCTCCTCGTGCCCCCTGTCAGCGTGCCCCTGCCCCGGGCCAGCGCCGGGCTCCATACAGGGGTCTGTCACGCGTCAGCCTCAATTACAATCAGATGAAAACATGCCACGGCCACCCACCCGGCACTACTGCTACACTATGACTGTACGATATGTATCTATCACGGCTGGCTAGCTGGGGAATGCTAGCTGTGTTTAACCCCCTCTTCCCTCACCACTGCTAGGGGAATCGCTCTTTCTCTCAGTCACTGTGTCACATAGTGGAGAGGTGGTGTTTTGACACTCATGCCTTGTATAGAGGTGTCAAGGACACTGAATGCTGTTCAAACTGCCACAGCTGCAAAAAGTGGACTGTACCGATCACACTATGAATGACCTGGGAACTCAAATGTATTGTATATGGGTGTACTTAAATGTGATATGCCATGCCCATTTACGCACACACACACATAAATAAATGATAATAATAATAGTCTGCCTTCCTGTAGGTTTCATTTTCTCATTCTTTATTGGTTGATTTACCCAACAGAATGCAGGAAATATTCTTGTCATTCTCAGGTACCTGTGTAATTGAAAGAACTCTGCTGCAGTTTATTGGCAAGTCTGCACTCTGGGGAGCAGTCTTTTTAGCTAACATTCCACTCCTTGCCACAGCTGTCATTTGCCAAAGAGACTGGGCCTTTCAGAAATCGCAACATTCAACATGCAGCCGGATTTACGGCGCAGTTGCTGACTGGATGTTGGAAAATATAATTATTTTTCATGACAACTTTATTGAACATGGCATGCGCACAAATTTGAGGTACAACAACAATCTACCGTTAGGACCTGCTGCGGTCATTCCCTGGTGAGAAGGCAGTGTCAATGCAAGACCATCTCTGTAATAAGAGCGAGAAATAATGAGGGGAAATGTTTTGTCGACAAGATTCAATCGAGCTACGTTTGCATCCCAGTTGCATCCCAGTAAACTGGCACCTGTTGTCATTTCACTTATATTATTTGTTCCTCCTCTCTTATTAAGCGATGAAGTTCTGACCGGCTACTTTAGGAAACTTTATGAATGGACTTGGAGAGTATTAGCAAATTCACACACACAGCAAATTGACCCATCAATTAAAGCCACCTGCGCACCTCAGACACACACAAATGACATTTCTTCTTTCCTAAAAAGATATTCAAAACCTAGGCGCACCTTCAAATCTTGGCTGTAGTCCATCAAAAAGTAGGCCTAGGTTATATTTAAGGCGGCGGGGGTGTGGTATATGGACAATATACCACGGCTAAGGGATGCTCTTATGGACAGCCCTTTGCCGTGCTATCTTAACAAACCCCTGAGGTACCTTACTGATATTATAAACTGGTTACCAATGAAATTAGAGCAGTTAAAGACCTGTCTCTTTGGCAAATGACAGGAATGGCAAGGATAGGGCTGTGGCGGTCATAAAAGATCTTCAGCCGGTTATTGTCCTGCAAAAGTGTGCCGGTCTCACGGTAATTGACCATTAAATAACATAAACACGTTTAGCATATCCAGGTCTCCACGCGCACAGGCCGATGATGCTTGCCTTTGGAACATCTACATTTAAAAAAAACAAAAGTCTTATCAATTTAATATACACCATCACAATAAATTATTTTAGGTAGGTTATTTTAGGTAGGTCTAAAGAAACATTATGATTTGAAGAAAATGTATTTCAGAAGGACAATATCAATTGTCCTACTTTATGTTATCTGGCTATGCGCCATGCCATAGGCTGTAGGCTTGTTCATTTAGCAGACAAGATATGCTGATAAGTATATGATATGATTTTATAGTAAGACTAATATAATTGAACTTAGCTGAATCAATTAAAGGATGTTTTCCCATTCCAGAGGAAGTTCGAGCGCATATGAAGTGGCTATGGTGAGCGTGAAAGTGATCATTTGAAACGGGTCCTATTTGCTAGATCCAGAGTTATTTGTCAACTTTAGTTGTAAATGATACAAAACCGTAGAATGTCTTAGGGATGAAAAAAAAAGCTTTCTCTCTGTTTTCTTCAGGCTGCACACGCTGTTCTTTCACCAAGTGATCATATTTCACCCCTTAAAGACCATTCTCAATTTAATCCTGTCTTTACTAATATGTCAAAAGGAGTTTTCATTGAGATTGGCCCATTATCTAATGGGCAGGGGAGAAAAGACATTGAGTAGCTGAGGTCGGCCACTTTTCTTCTCTCACTTATGCCTGGTTGGGTGACCATATTTGTAATACCCAAATGCTGGACGACAGGATGATTTTGCGGGACAGTGTAACTATGTATTTTGTTGAAATAAAAGCACGTTCTGCCTCGTAGCCTATGTCCTCTCGGTGTTGCGTTTTGGCCGCACAAGGTTTTTGGTGTAACAGTAACGTTATACTACACTATTCAATTAGATTCTGTTATGTAGAATACTAATCAATCATTATGTGATCTTCCAAGACGTTGCTTCAGCTTTGATCTGACTTCACTAGATGAGCACCATTGTGACAAGTGGTGGAGTGACAATCCGGTGCACTCTGGCAGCATTACACTCCTGCACCGAAGGAGCTCATTTAAGCACATCAGCCGCACATAACAACATAGCCTATTCTTTTTCCTCACGCTAAATGCGGGGATGCAGAAAGGAGAAGACCACAAGTGTGGCTGTTTTATGAAAATCTGGGAATATGTGGCCTTCCTGGTTGGTCTCAGGGAATGTAAAACATTTAGGATTGGAGACATTTGAAATGGGATTGAGTGAAGATGTTGAATGAGCAACTAATGAGCATGGAGACTGGAGAGCCTCACAAGTTTGACGAAATGACCTTTATATATTTCAATCTAACACGGCTATTTACGTACTTTTATCTTTTGGAGTATAATGTAGTCTAGACCAATTATGCACCAACGACATCTTAAATCATGCATTTTTCTGCCTTGTGTAATATGCAGTACGCTATGTATTGTGTAACGGCACAATCATTATGTTATGTCCATTTTTTTGTTAGACTTTGAAACAACATCCACAACGACCATGTTTTCCACACAGAACTTCAACAACAGCTTGAAACGTTCTTCAAATTGATCGATCACAGTGAGATCAGCTTTATAAGCTTGATACTATTCTGATCTTAAGTGTTTGATGTGATTGTCGACTGCATTTGCATTGATGTGAGAGTAGTTAGAGGGACAGTAGAGCCCCGAGTACCAGACCATTAGGATCTGGTGGAGGGACAGTAGAGCCCCGAGTACCAGGCCATTAGGACCTGATGGAGAGACAGTAGAGCCCTGAGTACCAGGCCATTAGGACCTGATGGAGGGACAGTAGAGCCCCGAGTACCAGGCCATTAGGACCTGATGGAGGGACAGTAGAGCCCCAAGTACCAGGCCGTTCGGCTCAGGTACTACCAAAACAAGACCAGAGGGAATAAGAGGAGATTACTCTGACTCAACAGTCACATGGAATTTTACTGCGGTCATGACTCATGACTGCCGGTGTGGCGCTAATACGGTCACCGCAACATTCCTATACATGGAGTGTAACGTATTAGCTGAACAGAGACAGACAGCAACCAGGCTAGCAAGGCTGTACAGTACTTTAGAATCAGTAGTAAGGAAACAGCTTTTGAAATCAACAAGAAATATAGTGGGAAGCTGCTGGATGCTTTGTGAAGAGCATTGAGAACCTTGAAAGACTGGCTCACAATCGTGGACTTTGAATCATACCGTTCCCTTGGCTGCACACAGCACAACACACTGCTGTCGTCTCTTTTAATCCTTCCCTAGACACTATGGACAGTTCCTGCTTCCTTTGTATAACTCTCAATACCACCCACATTTCAGTGAGTTCATGTGTCTAGGATGAACTGACATTTGGGAGTCAATTAAATAAATGCACATTTTGATTGAACTTTGTGACCAATTTTACAATTAAGAAATTAGACTACCTTCATAGACAGTAGAGTTCAAAAACCCCAATGATCAAGAGCTTATTTTTAGCTGAAACCCAGAATCTTGGGTTGAGATTTTGATTGAATAGTGCCCTCGGGCGTCTTGCTCCTGTGTGGCTCTGGCCTCAAACACGGGCGTCTTCTTGCAGTGTTGTGGGCAGGCAGCCTGTGGCCCCTCCACCGAGGCGCTCTCTGTGAGGCGGCTGTCAGTCCATCCCGCACAGTAGCCCCTCTGTCCTCGCTCACCGCACAGCTGTTCACTCACGCTCATCCGTGTGTGTGTGTGTGTGTGTGTGTGTGTGTGTGTGTGTGTGTGTGTGTGTTCTAACTCAGACCATTGTTGAAGGTACATTTCATGTTTCTAGGCGGTGTCACTTAAGTAATCATGACGTATTACTTTAATTTGTGCACTCACGCATTAGGTGTAATTTGTACTAGCATACTCCGTCATGTCAAGTTTACTTGTATCTGTAGGCTTGACAGAGCGATGTGAGCCAATTGCTTTGTTGATTTATTGACAGATTGACAAGTGGTACCCTACCACATACTGCTATAAACCAAGACCCAAGTTATTATTGTATTATGACTATGTACTACTTGTGTAATCTGCATGTTGCGCTCCTCTGCGTTAGTTACCTGTGTGTGGAATGGGAACAGGATCTTCGCCGTCGGGGCACCGTAGCCCAGTCGGCTACTGCTGCGCCTGTCAGTCATTCCCGGGGTCACATTCCATCAGCCAGCCAGGAGAAGAAATGGCGGTGCCACGCCGGCCGGCAGGCCGCTGTGTGGAGAATGGAACTCATCCTACCTCCCCGAGCCCGCTACCTCACTGCGCCCGCTACCTCTCCGCGCAGCGCCCGCCCCATCAAGGTGGGCTCGGGCAGATGCCATGTTTTATTAATAAGGGGAAAGAAAGAAGTTGGGGTTGTGTTATTACTGACACTGAGCCTCTTCTCCTTTGGTGGAGCTGGCCCCGCCGGCTCACCGCACCGCACAAACCCACGGGGAGCCGAGCCAATTGCTACATCCCCTTCCCCGCCCGCCCGCCACCGACCAACTTCAAAAAACAAAAATCTAAATTATTTTGTTTGACGGCGACCATGACAATGTGTACCGCTCAGTTGTAGATTAAAAGCCCCCTCCCCCCCAAAAAGAAAGGAACCTAAGACAAAAGACGATAGCCAGACGAGGGATTTAAAAAAAGAAAAGGGACAGCCACCGAGTTGACAATTGAGTTATATCATGTCCTTTATGAATAATTCATTTGATGGTGTCGAGGCCCTCAGAAGTTAGATTAAATTACTTCTGCCGTGTCCTAAAAAGTTAGATATGCTTCATTAGTGGGGAAGATACCGGGGAAGGTTTTTAGTTAATTCCCTAGAACAGGAGATATCTTTTTTCTCTGCTAGTGATATACTGTATGGAGAATTTCCTTTTTTGAATGGGTGCATTGCCTTCCCCCTTTTGATGGTCAGTTGTAGGCCTGTCTGAGTGTTCTGTCACAATGGGTCATATTTTGAACATATTTCAAACATATATTATCCTTTTTCTCATTCGGGCATTATGCATAGCACTTCAGAATGATAAGGTGCCATCAAAGTGTTCATACCCCTAGACTTATTCCACATTTTGTTGTTACAGCCTGAATTCAACATGGATTAAAGATATGTTTTTCTCACCCGTCTACACACATATTTTTAGAAATGTTAGCACATTTATTGAAAATGAAATACAGAAATATATCATTTACAGAAGTATTCACACCCCTGAGCCAATACTTTGCAGAAGCACCTTTGACAGCGATTACAGCAGTGAATCTTTATGAGCTTTCCACACCTGGATTATGCAACATTTGCCCATTATTATTTTAAAAATTCTTAAAGTTCTGTTAAATATGTTGTTGATCATTGCTAGACAACCATGTTCAGGTCTTGCCATAGATTTTCAAGTAGATTTAAGTCAAAACTGTAACTCGGCCCCTCAGGAAAATTCACGGTCTTTTTGGTAAGCAACTCCCGAGTAGATTTGGCCTTGTGTTTTAGGTTATTGTCCTGCTGAAAGGTGAATTCATCTCCCAGTGTCTGGTGGTAAGCAGACTGAACCAGGTTTTCCTCTAGGATTCTGCCTGTGCTTAGCTCCATTCCATGTATTTTTTTTTATCCTGAAAAACTCCCCAGTCCATAACAATTATAAACATATCCATTAGAGTTTGACCGATTATGATTTTTCAACACCGATACCGATTATTGGAGGACCAAAAAACTTTGGTCGGTGTTTGAAATTCACTCTTCGACTGAGGGACCTTAAAGATAATTGTATGTGTTGGGTACAGAGATGAGGTTGTCATTCAGAAATCATGTTAAACATTATTATTGCACACAGAGTGAGTCCATGCAACTTATTATGTGACTTGTTAAGCAAATGTTTACACCTGAACTTATTTAGGCTTGCCATGACAAAGGGCTTGAATACTTACTCAAGACATTTCAGCTTTTCGTAAACATTTCGATAAACATAATTCCACTTTGACATGAAAAAAATATATAATTTTAATCCATTCTAAATTCAAGCTGTAACATAACAAAATGTGGGATAAGTCCAGGGGTGTGAATACTTTCTGAAGGCACAGTATGTTTTGTTGGATCCTTGAAGCTGACGTTTTCAGGAAAAGCTGTGAGGCTGTGAGAATCCAAGATCCCATCCACTGAGTGAAGTAGCTACAGAACAAATGCACTGAATAAAATATATCAAGTTTTCATTCACAGCAGGGTATATTGTACAGCACATTGTAACTTTTCATTTGTTTTGCTCTGGTTTACCATGCCAAGGCGCTCTTACCTCAACTTTTGTGAAATTTTATGAAGGAAAAAAAGCCGGCTATGATTTCCCCATTCTTAGTTGAACAGACTTTTAGAAACAGTTGTTCAGTTGTTGAATCGTCTTGCGTGGGCAAAACAATGTGAACTGGACACTCACATATACTGTACTCGGGCACTGTCACAGTGTCATCGGGTCCTTAGCAGTGCCCTGGCTGGCACTGCCACGTGTGTTTTCACACTAGGCTGCTGACAGTAATCGTCCTTAACCTCCGTGGCCGTGCTCATTGTTAATGGGGCACATGATGCGTCTCTTTTTTGTGTGCCCTCTCTATGCCTCCCTTATAATAGCTGTCTTACTGTGTGTCAGTATGAGCCCCAAAGCGAGAGACAAACTTGCTGTTGTGAGCGGCCACAAAGATGTAGTGTTCTGATAAAGTCATGAGCTTTGCTGTTGCTCCATAGAAGAAACGGCTGCGGTCACCTTAAACGTTGTGCCGAATGCAAACAAACTTATGTAATCTCATGTGCAACAAAGGCCACAAGAAGGTCACCGTCGATCACTTCATGAGAGATATAAGTGTAGGTACAATGGTAACCCAGCTTAGACTAAAGTAATTTGTGAAGGCCACTGACATGGGTACTCACATTTTTGTGTTATTTAGCTAGTGTTGATTGATTGATAAAACATTCAATTGTCACCATTAAGTGGATGTAAAAAGCATTTAGGCATCATCACTCTGTTGGGTGAAATGCATTTTGTCTCTGTCTTGTTTTTTGGCATTCTATCACCATAACTCAATGTTTTACTCTCAACTTCAGCATTCTCTCTTGGCACCCTTTTCATCTTTTGGAAAAGCATAATTCATTTGTATTTATAGGTGTCCAAAACTATTTTCCATTGAACAAAGGCTTCGTTGGCCTGTGAAATTTTCCAGTTGACTCCTATAAACTATGTCTAACCAGACAGGCCGAATCTAATCATGTTGGTCAGAACAGAAACGGTTAACTGCCATCATCAGGATAGCCATATAGAGTGGCTAGTTGTTGCACACATAGGGCTGTTGTGGTGACCGTATTGCCTGATAGCAGTCAAATTTCACATGACCGTTTTGGGCACGGTAATTAGGCTTCTCCAAACTCTGATGGTGCTGCTGGTCATTAGTAGCCTACCAAACTTGCTAACTGCCTGCTACTCAGCACTCTATTGTCCCTCTAATCACTCTGACATCAATGCAAATGTCATTGAAAAAACACTTAATGAGAGCCCATGAGCTCATGTTGCGCAACATTTTTATAGGCTATGCAATTTTGTGAGAAAACAGTGTTGATGGCCTCTACTAAAAATAGGAGGATCCCATCAGCTTTCTATAGGCTAGGCCTACTATATTTATTTCTCAACTTTTCTAATATTTAGCACCTTGCTTATATTTAGTACAGGAGTATAGCCTACCAGGGACACTTGTCACTTTAATAATGTTTACATACTGCTTTACTCATTTCATATGTGTATCTACTGTATTCTATTCTACTGTATTTTAGTCAATGCCACTCCGACATTGCTCGTCCTAATATTTATATATTTCTTAATTCCGTTATTTTACTTTTAGATTTGTGTGTATTGTTGTGAATTGTTAGATATTACTGCACTGTTGGAGATAGGAACACAAGCATTTCGCTACACCCGCAATAACATCTGGTAAATGTGTATGTGACCAATACAATTGGATTTGATTAGATTTTTTGGCTGGCATGAAAATAAACCACGGGGAAAAGCATCCTCCATTCGTTATTTAAGTGCTTAGATGACATGTATTTTTTTCCTGCTGCCCCTGTTTCGATACAGGTGTATGATAATGGTACATTCTAAATCAAAACAAATTTCACACAAAAATGATTTAGTATATGTAAGCACAAGAATAAATCAAGCCTATCACTTGTGAATATTATATTGTCACTTGTGAATGATGCCCAGCATTAGAAACATGCCTTTTTTTTGCGCAAGTTTTTCAAATCATAGTCGCACACCTCATGTAGCCTAGCCCTAGGCCGATATGTTCTAAAAAGTTTTGTATCACAACTAAAGTGGCAAAATAACTTCTTAAAATGAAGCACATTAATCTGCTTTACAATGGGTGTACAGCCTAACTGGCATACATAAGCAGCGCGTGAGTTTCAAGTTTGGGGGAGATCATTTTCACCATAAAAATGCACTTTTGCTGTTCGTGAGGCCTACTCATGTTGTTCTTCCAATATCTTCAATATGCACCTCGGAATTGGATAAGGACGCGCACAGTTGCAACCCCGATGTGTCTGTCTTCACTTGTAGCCTGTGAGAAAGACCTAATCATGTGACTGGGAGCCATGTGAGTTTCGGATTGTACAGCACACTCAGGGAGAAGGGCACTCCGGGCCGCAAAAGGCATTCATTTTTTTTAGGGTGCATTACGGCCACAAAGGGGATGCCGCCGTGAAATTCAAGGCATTATCAAGTGCTTGTCAAATTGTGAATGAGAGACTTTTGGAGTGTGTACAGCCTGTGCAAAAAACAAACAAATCCGAGCTCATGCCTTTCAAGCAACTTTTTTCAAAACATCATTAGTCTCATCATGCAGCCTTAGTGTATGAAAAATCAAAACATATAGCCCAACATTTGTAGAACATCTAAAGTTACATTAATAACTCTAAAATAAGCATGTAGGAGTACATATTTCTTTGTTAACCGCTCAACACAGAATAGCCGAATGTGCACACTCCCTCAAATCATTTGAAGAAAATATTTATAACTTTGTTCATTGCATTCTTCATAATTAATTATAAGCAAATCTTGTCTGCTAAATGAACTAGTGTAGCCCACAGCCATTTGGCACAGATCAGGACCTAACATAAGGACAACTCAGAGTATGCTATTCTGAAATAGACAACATTGTCTTCATATCATGTTTCTTTAGACCTGTCTAAAATAAATCATGTATTTATTGTGAAGGAGTAGGCTATATTACACTGATTTATTAGGCTTTTTGTAAGCCAGGAGATGCTAAATGTGTTTATGTTAATTAACAGTTATTACTGTGAGGACCGACAGTTATTTGCTTGACAATTACCAGCTGAGGAAATTTCGTCACAGCCACAGCCCTAGTGAGCACTCTCCCTATGCACACGTTACTTATTGTTTGCCTCCATTATACTCTTAACTCTCTCCGATAATTGGGGAGGGGGAAAGGATCTGAAACAAAGCACAAATTAATGAGTAATTTCATTTATTCAGAGGGAAAAACTGTATAATCAGTAGGTGTTGAAATCTGCTAAATACTCCCTGTGTTCCGATGGGGGGGTCTTGAATCACAACGGGCCCTGTCAAAACATGCAAATGAGGGTGACGCGGTGTCCGTTTTGACAAACATAATTAAGGTGTTTCAATTTGGGATGTGCTAATAGAGGACCACAGGCCTCCCCCAGGTCTTTGCTAATTGTGTAGATTGCTTTAAAGCCCTTCAAAATAGTTGTGTGTGGAGTGTTTTTTTTCTCGTCTCCTTCTTATTGGATAATGAACTGTTAAGAAGTGTTAGATCTTCCTTTGCCATCTTTTGTGAGAGTTTGAGGAAGAGCAGCCTGAGGTATGGTGTTGTACAGATAATTAAAAGGCAAAAAAATCATGTTGCGCGCTTTGATCTGCCTGTCAACTTTCTGATTAGAGACGTGAAAGCCTTTAATCAGGAGTATTGCGATTATTATCGTTCCTAAACTGTTGAAAAAGAAACGGGGGAATGTCAAGTTTCTTCTTCCCCCTCACGTTTTTTCCTTGAGTCCGTTTCCTTAAACTGACAAACTTCTTTGGGGTAAATGGGATATTTTGGGTTTTTCAGGTATATACCTCCCGTTGTGGCTGCCAGGTTTAGGGGTGGTTCATCCTTGTTTCATACGTTTTCATCTTCCATCTTTTCCCTGTGATCTCTTCATCTTTCTATCCAGTTTCAGTATCTCTCCTTTCTACATGGAGACCGTTTGTCAGCGGTGAGAATGTCAGTTGTCTGTACTGTGATAGTCATCTCTATTCTCCATTGCACAAACGATAAGCTTTAATGTATTCCCCACTACGTATTGTAAGTAATACGCTAATAATAATAATTTGTTGTGTCCTTATTTGTCCTATTTCAAATATGTACGAGTGTGTATTATACATGTGTGTGATTAGGATTTTTTTTTTTTTTTTGCATATCCCAGCTCGCCCTGAGACACCCTCGGAGAGTGAGATCACGGCCAGGGTTATCAACAGATAACGGCAGACAATTGGGGTCAAGTGCTTTGCTCAAGGGCACATCGGCAGATTTCTCACCTTGTTGTAAAGCTTTATTATAAAGGCAGCTTTTCTTTCATAGTCTATGGCTTCGTTGTATCCACGCTACCGAGGGCTGAAAGGAGTCTGATGTGTTTATACTGTATGAACCATGGTTGTTTTTATTCCACTACTTCATAAATGTTCTGCGCATTCTGACCACAAGCTGAATCAACACGTACAGATATTTCCGGGAGCAGTGGAAATGGAAAGAATCAGTCGAGTCCATTTGATCCATAGAATTGACCAGCGTTGCTGTGGGGACACTGTAGATGTATGGGGCTGACCAGCCGTCCGTGGAAATTCCCTGTTTTTAATTGAAGGCCCTGTATGGTGTCATTCCCGTGTTACGTCTGTGTGTTGAGGCAATCACAGTGTGGCCCAAAGTCCATTAGTTTTCATTTGGATGGTTCAGTAATTCCAGGCAATTTGCTGACGGAAACCTTCCCCCCCCCCCCCCTCCTCCTTCTACTCCCTTTGCCCTCCACTATTGTGGTTCAGGTTAATTTAGTATTGTTTTGGGGATTTAAACAATAAGACTTTACAGCTGGTGAACAGTTTTTATATATTGGTTCTGTTTTAACTTGATGATTTTAGAAGTTTTGCCTCAAGTAGGCAGAGTGTCATCAGTGCAGTCATGTATTTAAGCAATAAGGCCCGAGGGGGGTGTGGTATATGGCCAATAAGGGCTGTTCTTAAGCATGACGCAATGCGGAGTGCCTGGATACAACCCTTAGCCTTGGTATATTGGCAATACACCACAAACCCCTGAGGTGCCTTATTGCCATTATAAACTGGTTACCAATGTAATTAGAGCAGTACAAAATAAATGCTTTGTCGTACCCGTGTATACTGATATACCACGGCTTTCAGCCAATCCTCATTCATGACTCAAACCACCCAGTTTATAATGACGTTTTTTACACTACAAGTAGGTTATGGGATGCTGAACGTTAAAGTTCCCTTTTTATTTGTAAACTGGTGCATTGTTTTGTGCCTGGGTATCTGAGTGTGTATGTCTGGTCTGAGGCCATGTCTACAGCCGCGTCTGTATGTGTGCTTGTCTGAGTCGTTTCATAAATCTAAAACAACCGGCCTCGCTTCCGAGCCTCATCTATTCTCATTCAGGACGAGTGAGAGGGACCTTACTGTCAAAAGTCAATATGAGAACGGAAGTGTTTGAACTTGAGGCGGCGAGGGAGGGAGGGAGGGAGGGAGGGAGGGAGGCAGGCAGGCAGGCAGGGGAGTTCAATTGGAGAAAAACAGTCTTCATTTTTTTCTCCCACTCCTGTTCTGCCTGAAACAAATGGTTCTATTACCAGCTGGTCCTCCTAGTCGGCCTGGTCATTTATACCCATTAAACCTGCGTCTTATCACCCATAAGACTCCCTTACATCTCTCCATCCGCCAATTGTCCGTAATCAGCCATTTAAAACCACGGCGGAACATTTCCTTTGCGTCTTGGTCCGGTCTAACGGACAGGCGAGGGAGGAGGAGAAGGGGGAAGGGGGGGATGATGAATAGGCTAAGTTGAGTGGCTAATAGAGATCTGTCTTAATCAGAAGTGATTTGTCAGAACAGGAGCTCTGCGGGGTCAGGGCGCAGGCCATGAATAAAACACGGCCCAGCAGAGTGAAGAAAGGCCTCAGAAATACACCCGGACTGACTGCCCACCACGCCGCTGCTCATAGCATCATACACATGCAGACAAAGGCCCACAGCAGGGCTGGTCAGTGCACTGCCTGCTTGGTATTCACCCCTATCTGCTCACATCTATGCAAACTCATGCAAGAAAAGAAAAGCTCTTCCAGCTCAGCTTATCCCGCCACTGCTGTTCAAATAAAATGCTGACTAAACACTATTGGTAATAGTGTTGGGCCAGTAACCGAAATGTCGCTTGTTCGAGTCCTCGAGCCGACAAGGTGAAAAATCTGTCTGTGCCCTTGTGCAAGTGACTTAAATATAAGCACCCACTCGAGTGAGCTGGACTCCCCATTGTACCCACCACACATTCACATGTAAGAGCATCACACTGTAGATTCACCAGATGCTGCATGACCCTCAATGACCTGGTTCTGGCCCTCTTGACTTTGTGAGCCAGGTCAGTCAGTGTGACCAAGACTAGACACATGGCCTGTGGGCTCAGCATAACAAACATCCCTCAGCGTGTACAACGTCCCTCAGCGTGTACAACGTCCCTCAGCGTGTACAACGTCCCTCAGCGTGTACAACTTTGAGTGTAAATAAAATGATCCAGGGGAGTGTGCAAAATAAGAACTTTTCCCCAGGGATTATCCTTCCTTAACCCATAGGAAGTCCCACCCAGTTGACTACTTCAAAATGGTTCTCAATGGCACTGCCCATGCTAAAACAAGCTTTTGGCGCTAGTCCTCTGTCTCTATTGGTGAGATCCAATGCATCTCTTCCAACACTATGTCAAAGAACCAAAAAGAAGGAGGAGGGATGGATGGATTTGGATACTGTTCAATTGAATTTAATCACTATCTGCTTGAGCTAAACTGAGTCAATGCACCATTTGTTCTTATCAGTCAGTTCTGCTAATCTCCCTAAAGAGCATGAGTTAATATATATAAATTCCTGCTCTCCAGTGGGGGTGTGATTTTATTTTTTGTCACATACCGGATAGGTGCAGTGAAATGTGTTTTACAGGGTCAGTCATAGTAGTACAGCACCCCTGGAGCAAATTGGGGTTAAATGCCTTGCTCGATGGAACAATGGAGCATTGAGCGTAGAGGCAAGTTTCAGTGATTCTGAATTTGAAGTGAATTTCATTTAGCTCAGCGTTCAATTCCCCCAGTAAACCATTTTCCATTATTGTGGGAAAAGGTCATGACTTTTCATAAATAGTGGCGGATGATAATAACTCTGCGTAGTAAGTTAGAGTAGCTTGATTTCTCATTGTTTGTTAATTCTCTCTGATCCAATCCCTCTACATTTTACAATTCTCACTCGTTGTCAGAAACTATGACGTGTTGACACAGTGCCGTCTGTAGTGTAACGGACCGTTCCGGAACATAAAGCCTGGCGATGAGCTGTCAAAACATCACAAACTGTTACAGGTAAAAGTATCTATTTCAATGTGAGATTCTGTCCATGATGATGAACTGTGTGATCAGACATACTTGAAGTGTATTTGCGTGTTGATTGTAGCTTAAATACAGCCTACGTTGAGATGGATTTGGGGGGAATCTTTCCTTTCTTCCTGTGTTCAGGAAGGAATATCATCAGGGGAGGAGACGTTATTAGAAAAGCATTCTTTCATCCTCCTCCACAGTAGCCGATAGTTAAAATGTAGCCGACAGTTCTCAACGATAGCTCCCCTTTCCAGGTAACAGATTTGGCAATTCCTCAACATTTCCCTTACTCTCTGAACAGCCAGATCACCGTGATATACAAGTCAGGATTCTACGTCCTTCCATCTACGAGGACATCGGGAGATGACGTGGATACTGGCCATTAGGGGTAACAGTGAGCGCTGTTCCCTTCAAGAGGTTTCTGTTTTGTAAGCATCTGCCTCTGATTCCAAAGGTTGCAAGTTCAAATCCAGCAATACAAGATGTTTTTGAGATTTGAGTTTTGAGCCTATCCCAAACCTTAGCCCTTACCTTATCCATTCAGAGTTAATGCCTAACCTTAATAAACACTTTGAAATTTGAAGTTTGAGAAACATGAATGAACGCCTAATTCTGAGGCGAGACTGAGCGCTTGTTGCTTTGAAAGTGACTGTGGTAAAGGGAGAGAGGCCGACGCTGTCGATGGAAATCCAAATGTACCGTAAAGAGCTCCAAGTGGCTGTGTTTGAGTGATCGAGAAGTAAAGATGGAAAGATACAGAGGGAGAGGAAGATGGAGGAGCTGGGTAGAGGGTGAGCCCCCCCTCCCCCTTGTGGGGTGGCGCTGTGTGTGTACACAGCTAATGGTCCAGTGGGGAAGGGACAGGACTGTGTGTGGTGAGGTGAGGGAATTCTTAATGGCAACATCCATTTGTGGTTACACAGCTAAGGGACGTGCTTCTATTTGAACTTGTGGTCTTGGCCCTGGCTGCCGAAACCAGAGTCTTTAATGTGTTCTACAGACTGTCGGCTCTTCATAACGGGATTGCGTTTACAGCTATGACATTCAATTACAACTTACCTATGTAGGGGAGACGCTGTCTGCACCGTTGTTGGCGTAGTGGTTATGCACTTCATCAGTAGCGGTAGTAAGTTGAAGGATTAGTAGCTGTGTTTAGCAGCCATAGAAATGGCACCTAAATCAGTTGTGGTGGCTGTGGTACATGTAGCCTAGCTAGCTGATGAGAATGTTGTTAAAAGTGGAACCGGGTCATGTTTAACATTCATGGAAATGTATATAATGTAGCCTTCATCCTCATTTTCTCATTGGCTGCCTTTGTCCGCCTAAATAGACATACCCAAAGTAACTGCTATTCATGTGTAATTACATGACTCTGACATGCCTAAACTTGGTATATTTGGAAGGAAGACATCTGGGAGATGATGAGGAAATGATCAGAAGACAGATAGGAGTGACAGTTCAGAATACACAAGCTCCTCAAGCACACACAAATAACCTTTTTCTTTTTTTAAGTAATCTTTGACCTGCTAAGTGAATTATTGGTTCCCAGAGCTGACAACACGTCAGATGGCTTTCACAACATGTGAACAATATCAACAACAAAAAATGGGATTGATAGACCTAACAACTAGAAATGGCCAGTTGTTTTAGTAAGTGTGGTCATGGGACATCTACAAGTGTCATTTCAACCTCTCCAAAGTGTCCAAATGTGGTAATTGTACTGTTTTTGCACACTGGATGTACCTAAAAGTGACTGTTCACTATAAAAACTACATTTCTACAACACCAACCTCTCTGAAACATTGTGGTGGTGTCAGGGGACAGGGGATATCCAAGTATTTATCATATTTTTCATGCGCAAATATATAGTCACTTGGTGGACATTCAATGTTAACAGCCTAGATTTGTTCCTACCAACCTAAGTATTAATTTCACCCCCCTCCCCCCCATGTAGCTCAAACACAGACCAAATTGAAGCTTACCTTGTAAGATATTTGAAAACATGTAGAATACCATAGCAGCCTTAGTTCAACACCTAGCGACCAAATCAAGAGATGCTCCTCTTGTGTAGGATTAAAGAGGCATCGCGCAGCCATAATTCGAGCGGACATTTTTCAGTACAACTTTCACTTTTTGAAAAGTGAAGTGCATCTGTTAACCATTTTAAATTGTGAATGGCCTTGAACGTAGGCCTATATTCTCCAGACCGAGGTCCTGTACACTACATTCGCACCTCTGCCCCTGTCAATACAGTAGGATATCATTGTGCCCTATTCTTCCGCAACGCTCTCATCCATCTTCTCAGTCTGAGTGTGTGCTTTTCCAATAACGCGCTCTCTGTCTTCATCCACGCCAACGACGATGTGGCTTGACTTGTGTAGCACTTGTCACCCTCATCTGTCTTAAGCCCCATCCCGGACAGAGACGGATGGCGGCGCCTAGTTGTCTTTACAGAAGACTTCCTGCCACAGCTCCGTTCCCCGTTCCCTTGTTCTTTTGGAGGGGACTGGGAGGCGTGTATTACTATGGTTACTAATACCTGCATTCAGCCTTTTAATCGACCCTATTTGTCACATGTGACTGTTTGTTTAATCTGTGTATCCTTCAACCTGTCTCGTCCCTGATCTAGAAATGAATGAAGGCAGAAAGAGGTGCGTTGTGCGCCCGTTGAGGGGAATGGAAGGGAGAGGAAAGGGAGTACAAGCGTCGACAGCCCCCCGTCCCCTTCTCTCTTCCTCCTCTCTGCGATCTCTTTTTCCTCTCTTGTCTAGCTGCCAGATGTAGCCCATTTTTCTGCGGCGTTCCCCCAAAACAAGCAGAGCGGCACGTGGGCTCTTTGGAGTGCCGCACCTGTGTAGTGTAATCTAGTCAGGAGTGCGTTGTTTACGCCGGATTGTTTGGTGCGTTTGAAAGCCGTCTTTGATCCGGGCTACAACAAAAAAAATCTCCCTCCCTCATTTCTAACCCTAATGCAGTATCTGCTTACTGTTGATGACAGTGGTGGGATCTTAGGAGGGGGGGGGGGGGGGGGGTTCTCTCCGTCTAACCCAAGGGACCAGGAAATGACAGTGACCACTGACGAGCTTGTCAGACGCCTTGTTGGCGACGTTTTAGAAGTGTGCGTTTAAAGTGCTTACATCCACAACGGACGAGCAGCATTTATTAAGAGTGGTTTTATGGATATTGCATCAGCTGATTGGATTCCAGTAGCAGGATGTTGCGTGCAGCCTGGGATATTGTTGTGAGATACTCGAGTTGTGATATACTGTAAGTGATAGAAAAGTGGTGAGACCTTGAACATCTTGTCCGTTCATCTGAGCATATCCTGACTGAGACCTTTAGAAGTTGAAGATTCAATTAAGCCATCATGAAAGCAGTTGTTAGCATTTTAATATGAAGATCTTTACCTATGTTAACTATTTCAAATAGAATAGAATTTCATATAGTTCTGTTTTATTCTGAGTGTATCTATTATAAGATTGTGCCTCGAAATGAGGATCAGTTGCTAGTGGTGTTCAAGTTAATGGTGCTGTCGGCACAGCTGATCCAGGCTCTGAGCTAGGCTCAGTAAGGCTTAACTAAGCCCGGCATGGGTTTGGTACAATGTTCCCTAATGTTGGGAAGTTAGTGGACTGGTTGATCTGAACTCGACAGAGCTTGGCTGAAGGAGGCCGTTGACGGTCAGGTTTTAGCTTCTCAAGCTGGTGATCAGCAGGGTAGTGTGTCCGTCTAGCATTTCGTGCTGTAGCTCAAGGAGGAGTACCATGCGCAAAGCAGCATAGCTAGCCGTCTGCTGGCGAACACACACACACACACACACACACACACACACACACACACACACACACACACCTCAATGTCTATTCTATATAGCTGCGGGCTAGACTATTTGGCAACAGTAGCAGAGCATGGACTTAAGTCACTGGTTCAATTTCGGGATTTAGTGCTGTCATGTCCTTAAGTGACACACTTACCTTGAACTTCTGTCAGTGAATGTTCAGTGAGGAATGAAAGGGAAGACCGGTGCAACCCATGCACAGCGTATTCATGCAAACATAACTGTGTTTCTCCTCTCCTTGTTCTTCAGAACAAGTTGGCCAAGAGATCCTGGCTAACCTACACACCGACCGCGAGAAGATCCAGAGATCCAGAGATCGGGTGAGTACACGTGCACGCGCGCACACACATGCAGTGCACGCACACACATGCAGTGCACAGGCACTGGACATGAACCTCTAATTAGCGTGTAAAGGCCCGTGCTTGAAGGACAGTGAGAATGAAGGCCAGAACAAAGAGCTGAGGACAACAAGGCATTGTAGTTGGTTAGGGACATGGTCAACATCCAGTGCTGTACTCATGAAAGCATTGTGAGTCCCATGCAATGTCGTCATGTGTGATGTAAGACTGTTTAAGCAAACACACACGGGTGCACACACATGCACGAACGGACACACACACACTGACTGAGTATTAGGCCTTGTGACTCTCTTTACCTCTCTCTTTCTACACTGAACAAAAATATATATGCAACATTAAACAATTTCAAGATTTTACTTAGTGACAGTTCATATACGGAAATCAGTAAATTTAAATAAATAAATTGGGACCTCCCATGACTGGGAATATAGATACCTTTTTTTTTTTAAGTAGGGGCGTTCGTCAGAAAACCAGTCAGTATCTAGTGGGACCAGCATTTGCCTCGTTCAGCATGACACATCTCCTTTGCGTAGAGTTGATCATGGCCTGTGGGATGTTGTCCCACTCCTCTTTAATGGCTGTGTGAAGTTGCTGGATATTGGCGGGAACTGGAACACGCTGTCGTACAAGTAAATCCAGAGCATCCCACACATGCTCAATGGGTGACAGGTCTGGTATGCAGGCCATGGAAGAGCAGGGAAAATCTCAGCTTCCAGGAATTGTGTACAGATCCTTGAGACATGGGGCCCTGCATTACCATGCTGAAACATGAGGTGATGGTGGCAGATGAATGGCTCGGGAATGGGCCTCAGGATCTCGTCAAGGTATCTGCCCGGTACAGTTGATAAAGGGATTCATCCGTAAAGAGGACACTTCTCCAGCATCCCAGTGGCCGTCGAAGATGAGCATTTGCCCACTGAAGTTGGTTATGATGCCGAACTGCAGTCAGGTCAAGACCCTGGTGAGGACGACGAGCACGCAGATGAGCATCCCTGAGATGGTTTCTGACAGTTTGTGCAGAAATTAATCATTTGTGCAAACCCAGAGTTTCATCAGCTGTCCGGGTGGCTGGTCCTGCAGGTGAACAAACAAACGTGTGCGCGTGGACCATTTCTGGGATCTTTTATTTCAGCTGTTGAAACATGGGACCAACACTTTACGTTTATGTTTTTGTTCAGTATATTGCTCTCTATCACTTCTCTTCCTATCACTCTCAATTTTAGAGCATTAGACTGTGGCCCTCTGTCTCCCCCACCATCTCCCCCTCTCACTCTCACCCTCCTTCTCTGTCTGTCCCTCCCTATGTAATCTTCCTCACCTCCACCCTTCCTCCCTTAGACAGACAGGTAGAGTAGACAGAGCTCCAGCACGGTGAGGGGCCCCGCTCTGACGGCCCATCCACGGAGAATGCTAAAAGATCACAAAATGGCAGTGGGCCTCGCAGGCGATTTCAAAGGAAATCCAACATTTCCTTTCAAAAGGTCTGCCTGCCGTCTAAGGAGAATAGTCTCTTTTTCTCTCTCTCGCTCTCTCGTTTTTTTCCCCCATGAACCCTCACAGGCCCTCCTCTTCCTTTTAAAGACATTTTGTGGGTCAAAAAGCAGTATGGGGAGCGGGGGAAAGAGAAGAAAGACAAGATGTGAAGACACAGGATGGAAGCGTCGGTAAACGTCGTCCTTGCATGGAAGAGACAAAGGATTAATGGGTTTGGGGGGGGGCATTGTTTAAGCATAAATACCCAGACACACTTGCGTTCACAGTGAGTGGCACACACACAATAGTTTCACTCACTCACTAATCACACGCATGCACTCAGCATGGCTTTCCCTTAGTCAAATCAGGTGTTAAAGGTTTTGTTGTGTTTTTTTCGTTTCTGGTATAAGTGGAAGTCGACAGCAGACACTTGAACTTGTTTTTTTTAACTTCAATCACTGAGCACTGTCACCAATCCTCACAGTAAATTAATTCCTTAAATACTTAATTAGAATAGATTGTTTGCCTTATTGCCTCATCAATCTCAGGCTATATCTTATAAATGGGCCCTTTTGATATATGAGAGCGAGAGAGAGAGAATATGAATGAATGTATGTGTATTTTGGGCGAAAGTTGGAAGTCTCTGGGCAGCGATCCATCCATGGGGTTTGAGAGAGACCTCAGGCGGCTGTATGGCTGGTGTTAGTGCCAGCTGCCAAAACCACATCTGAGCCAGCTCAGCTTGCCATCCATCCACGTTCATCAACACAGCCTGCCAGAACAACCCTCACATGGAGAGAGGGAAAGAGATAAGGAGATTGAGATGAGCGAGAGGGAAGGAAGGAGTGAGAAAGTGTGAAAAGAAAATATGAAGACAACAGAGGCAAAAGGGTAAATAAATGTCAGGGTGAAGGGTCAGAGTGTGGAACATAGTAAGAGTTAAATAGATAAAGAGCTGGTGATATTTGGAGTTTGTAGGAAAGGCAAAGCCAAAGGTGCAGGGGAAGAGGAATGGAGAGAGGGAAGGTCAGAGAAAGCCCCCCCCCCCCCTCTGTCTCTGAATAGTCTCTTACACAGCGAAGGCCCCCCCCCATCACAAATGTGACTACAGCTAGAATTTTGTGGCTTCTCATTCGTCACGGTGTCAGCATTTTACTCCACACACAGGTGTAGTCGCAGCACAAAGTTTTCTGCAGACCACTTGTCTCTTTCATTCTACAGGCCTTCTCTCATTTGCTGTGTTCGTCTCTTTCCAGAATATTTTTCTCTGTCTGCACGTCAGCAGTCAAGTTTTCAAGATATAGGACTTTCAGAAAGCAACTAGCCACATTTTGTATCATCATGATGTGGCAAGTTACAATGAGCTTTTTGAAGTCTTCTATCCTGAACTTGACTGCTGCCAAGCAAATCATTTTGGGACTGTATCAACAGTGGACGAATGAGGAAAAAAATATATATATATATTTGGTGTGGATCATTCCTTTAATCTCTTATGTTCTTTCTTATACCCTGACTACACCTCTCATGTCGCGTGCGCGAGCGTTGCAAAATAAATGTAGAAATCTATATTATTCAATTATTGCACCCACACTGCTCGGGCGCGCCAGCGTTGCCAAAGGCTAAAATAGAAGTCAGTTCTATTTGTGAAGCAGATCGCGCTGCAAGTCCTGCCTCTCTCATCTGCTCATTGGTTTATAGAAGCAGGTACCCACGTGCCATCTTATTGGTTATACCAACGTGGGTGACTGAAAGACGAATGAGGTCGGTTGCGGTACACGGAACCCAAACCGGCTGCGAGCGTGCGCCATCGTGCATAAATGTATTTTGTCTCACCACACCAAACGCGATCACGACACGCAGGTTAAAATATCAAAGCAACAGCAAGCTAGCTAAATAGGACAAATTAGCTAGCAAGTGCAAGCTAGCTAGCTAAATTGCCATAAAAGTTTAATGCTTTTCGACCTGTCCCCAAATTAATGTAATTGGTTCAGAGTTTGTTTTGATATTTTGACCTGCGTGTCGTGATCGCGTGTGGTGTGACAAAATACATTTATGCACGATGGCACACGCTCGCAGCCGGTTTGGGTTCCGTGTACCGCCACCGACCTCATTCGTCTTTCAGTCACCCACGTTGGTTTAACCAATAAGAAGATGGCACGTGGGTACCTGCTTCTATAAACCAGCGTGTTAGAGAGATAGTTTCTCTCCGTCTCACTCCCTTCTCAGTTACAACTGAGCTGTGTTATACTAGGAACACCACCCCGTTCACGAAAATGCATCGCTCCTACAGAAAGTGAGTCACGTGGCCTTAGCTTGCTATATAACGCAGGCAGACCGGCACCCAGTTACTGTTTGATAGAACATTTGAATGGGTAAAACAGGTGGCCTATTAGATTGAGTGTGGTATGATCGTTGATGCCAGGCATGCTGGATCCAGTATCTTAGAAACAGGCGTCCTCCTGAGCTTTTCACCCACGACAGGGTTTCCAGAGAATGGCGCGACAAACAAAAAAAACATCCAGTCAGCGGCAGTCCTGTGGGTGAAAACCGCTCGTTGATAAGAAAGGTTGAAGGAGAACGGCAAGGATCGTGCAAGTTAACAGGTGGGCCACAAAAAGACAAATGGCGGCGCAGGACAACAGTGGCGTGCAGAACGGCATCTCGGCAGGCATAAATCCTTGATCCTTGTAATGGCTGGGCTATTGCAGCAGACGACCACACCGGGTTCCACTCTTATCAGCTAGAAACAAGAAGAAGTGACTCCAGTGGGCACGCGATCAACACTGGGCAATTGAGGAGTGGAAAAACATTGCCTGGTCTGATGAATCCCGGTTCCTGTTGCATCGTGCTGATGGCAGGGTCAGGATTTGGTGTAAGCTGCATTAGTCCACGGACCCATCCTGCCTGGTGTGAACAGTACAGACTGGTGGTGTACCGGTGTCCAAGAAACTGCTTGATGTTTGCATGGACCAACATCCCTTTTAGAATCCATGCCCTGAAGAATTCAGGCTGTTCTGGAGGAAAAGGGGAGCCCGACCCAGTACTAGATGTGAGTGTATATGGACTGTATATGTCTATATGTGTTACACCTGTCCTTTCTCCTCCCCTTGCTTCTAGCTGAGAGAGACAGACGCCAACCTGGGCAAGAGCTCCCGCATCCTAACCGGCATGCTGAGAAGGTAAGAGGCAGGTAGGGACCATGATTCTACTGCACGTCTCTGTAGATGTCTTCAACTGTGTCATCAACCACATTTACATCCACTCATTTAAACACAAACACACTGTAGAAAGGCCTAGAACGGCAGTCATACAGTATACACAGATGGTAAATACATGTGTTATGAGCACATACATAAACCCTGTCACTCATGCATACTCAAACCCACAATATATTATTTATCCCATATAGTATACTGTGCTGTTCTTCATCCCACTTTGTGAGTGGGATAATATTGTGTTTTGAGACCGTTGTCTTATGAACATGCATTATGCCCCATACGTTGTAATCAGTGGGGGAAGGGGAGGACCGTCCTACTCAGTGAAAAAAAAAAAGACACGTTTTGCAAGGAAGGTCTACATTAGCCTCAACAGCACTCTGTGGCAACACCATGGTGTAGCCGGAGGACAGATATTTTCCATCCTCTGGGTACATTTACTTCAACACAAATCCTAGAAGGCTCATGGTTCTCATCCCCTTCCATAGATTTTCACGACTTCCGGAGGACATCCCTCCAACCTATCAGAGCTCCTGCAGCATGAACTGACATGTTGTCAGAAATTGAATATAGTACCGAAAGCATAAACTACAGTTACCTAGCACTGCACTGCATAAAATGTGATGAGTAGTTGACTCGAAAGTCAATAGTTGGACAGCAGAGAGAGAGAGATTTTGTTGATTTCTTTTCACTTACTTAGCTATCTAATGCAGCTAGCTAATTTAGCCTACAAAAAAATATGTTCAAACATGGAGGAATGCTATTTATGTTAGCTAGCTAGCTTAGGGTATCCAAAAGTGGAACTCTTCCAAGTCACTCTTCCAGGTAAGCTTTCGGTTCTATAAATGTATTTCCATCAGTGCCAGCCGGTGTAACTGCTTAACTGCTTGCTGTTGTGTGATTTGTAGCTGGTTTACTAACACGTTAGTTCTAGTAATTATGTTGACTATGACTATAGCTAATATGGTGACAACGATGTAGGCCTTGTGTAGTGGTTGTGGTATGAAGGTTTGGCTTGGGAAGGTTTTTTTTGCCTCGTCACAGACAGCTATTGTGTTGCACACTGAAGTCCACAAGCGAAGGGAAAAGGTGAGAGAAGGAGAGTGCGTAGATGTGAGAAGAAATTACCGTATACAACAAGCAAAGTTATGATGCTGTTTGTATGTAGCTACTATGAAAGTGAACTGTGTGTGCGGGAGATCAGCAGTGTATTCATTCCGCCGATTCTAGAAACATTTCTTAAATAGAAGCAAACGGAACTAAACGGGGATAAACCTACCTGAATTTCTCCAGTAGAAACTTTAGTTTGCAACTATTTGGACTAATGATTATACCCTAGATCAACTAGATGCAGACGAGTGTGCAAGGTGGTATTGAATGTGTCTGTCTGTCACCTTGATTACTCAAATTTGTCTCTCGACCTGTGCACCTACGTTGTAAACTTTCATTCATAGGCTAGGTTGTAGCAACCTCATGATGGGTATAGGGAAAATTTGAGTGTCATGTAGTAGCCTAAACCTATTGCTGTTACATTGAACTGGTTGAATGGAATATGAATGACAGTCATCCAATATGCTGTAATAGAAGTAAGGCCATGCTCATTAAAACAATTATCGGCCTCCCTAATCTTAAACAGCACTGACCACCACTGATTGTAATGCAGATTACTGTTTTCTGTTTGCTTTAGTCCATCAATATAATGCAGAATAAGATGAAAGCTGTCCAACAACCAGTACTTGATGTGTTTAGACGAACAAGAAAAACACAAGCTATACACTCCCATTTTAACAATTTTCCGGCGATTTTCACAAACACACCACCACTCATAGACATCTCTCTCTCTCTCTTCTTCTTCTTTCTTTCTTTCTTTCTTTCTTTCTTTCTTTCTTTCTCTCCTTTCTCCTTTCTCTCTCTCTCTCTCCCACTCACTCATACACACACAGATTAATGTGTTGTCACATCACCATTTCATAAAGTGCCTCTGTGCCTACCCCTGAACCGTGACGCCACGGTTTTGTTTATTTTTTTTATTGCCCAGTATGGTTTTTGATTAAGAGTAATATGTAAATGACACCAGCTAAATGTAAAATCCTGGGGCTAGGAAGGAAGTGCCAATTGAAATAGATGCTTCAGTGCCTGTAGACAATCAGGGGCAGGCGGGGCAGCGTGGCAGCAGGAGCCCAGGCAGGGCTGTGATGCCGACTGTAACCAATATTTCTGCATATGTCTCCATTTTGTCAAGTCTGATTAGAGGAGGCCTAGGCTCGCCTGGTGTCACCCAGAGCTGTCCAGAAATCATTCATCATCCAGCTCCCCCTCCCTTGTTCTCTCCTGCCTTCCCTCATCCCCCTGCCGCCACCAGCCGAGCGCTAAAGTAAATAACACACACTTATTTCAATATTATCATATTCATATTAAAGTTCAGCTGTCACCTAATGGGAAGACTTAATCAAACGTAGAATTTAAGAGCGGTAGCGCCTGCCTAGTGTGGCTCAGGCACGCCGCGTCTCAGGTTTCTCTGGTTAGTCCCGACTCAAATCAGGATTTATGAGGGCCATTCTAAAGCGCGGTGGCCTCTAGCCTCTTCCCAACCGATGCCTTGCTTTCTGCTTCATGGGGCTTCGCGTTTGTCTTTTAGCAAATACCACATATTTTTTAAGCTTGTTTTTTTTTATGCGTTTGAATAAAATAGTGTTTGGTTGTACGATTTTGTTGACTATTTTCATCTCTATAAGTCATTTATAACCAGAAAATGGGACAAACAAAGGTGCCTCGTGGCGTAGTTTTGATATTTCCTCAGTCGTTTCATTAGATTTCACACATTTGATACCTTTTATTCGTTATCATGGAAATTGTTGTGCTGTTTGGGGGGGTTGGTGACTTTCTGCTTAGGCTGCTTTTTGTGTTCTAAGCTTACCAGGAGTCTGTGAAAGAGTTCTAGTGTTATGTAAATGAGGCCAGTAGGTGAACCTCTACCACTACACTATGCAACTTCAGTTGTGCTTAATAAATTGCCTTATGGTACTCATTTGCTACTCCCCTTTTCAACTTTTTTCATTTTTTCCAGTACAGCAATTCTCTTCCCCTGAACTGTTAGAGGGTGACCGACCCTTGTATTGACTATTTAATACTCTGAATGCAATAGGTATAACATAGTTCTGTCAAGACTGCAAGTGGTTGGATATATATTTTTTTTAAGGTGTGAAAAAGAAAGAGGGAGGAAAAATAACACTGGAATTAAGACGCCATTGGTCTTGTCACTTCGCCTTCTGTTTTTTTCCTTGTTGACCCTGAGGAGAGGGGAGCCACTCATTAGTCGATCAGTGCCTGAAACCCTGCTGCTATAGTAGGTCCCCAAGACTGTAGTTAAATAAACACTGTCCGACGCTACTCCTCTACAGCATTACATGGCCTGCCATGCCGTAGGCCCTCTATTACTTAGCCTAGTGTCGGCTGGTGGAGGGCTTCTTCCTCTTCACACTATTACATTATGAATCTAATCATCTGAAGTCCTGAGGGTTTTAATTGTATTGTCATGGTCATGGTGATCTCATTAACTCTTCATGCTAATGTCTGTTAAAGGAAATCATAATATTATTCAAAAGTTATCATCTCAATTGATACTCATCGGGAGTGAAGCGGTATGAAATTGATAATGCACAATTATAACATTTCCCTTTATTAACGGCCACTTGTGATAATGTGCTGCTGTTCTTTCCAATGACGAGCTGGAAGGGGATCTGCAAATGTTGCATTAAGTGGTGTTCAGGAATAGTAAATACGTGATTGAGTCATCAACCCATATCAATCAATAATATCAATCTATTATTTTCTCAACCTGCTGCATCACATCAATTCATTAAGAGGAAATTGCACACTGCCTATTATCTCAATTATATGTTGTCCAATGGAAACCATGCTAATGTAGCTGACATAATGTGCAAGCTCGACCTTCCCAAGCTTGACCTTGGGAAGAGTAATGCTGACAGTAAGACGTGCAGTAGGAAGTGGTGTCTCTGTGTGATTTGAAGTCTTTATTGGTGCACTGTCCTGTGAAGGGTGTAAGGTGGGCTGGTGGGGGAAGCAATGCCTGATTAGAGGAGCCGCAGGCTCCAGCTCTATCCTCAGTTACCTCAGTACCATGGTGCCCTGACATACAGCCCTCACACTATGGACACAAAATGGCTCCCATTACTTTGCCCAACAGAGGTGGACTTTCTGTGGCGGGAACGGAGGCGACTCCTGCTGCTACTGCAATCATGCCCAGCATCTCCTCCCAGCCACTGCACACAGCAGAGCAGAGCAACCGGAGAGTTAAGATGCAGCTCCAGACCCAGTTATGACCCAGTTATGACCACTGGGGTTCTGGAGGGTCCTGGGAAGGTGGGGGTGGGTGGGGGGCAGTGTGAGGCCAAGGGGGTGGGGTGTGGGTAGGAGGGGGTTGGTCTTTTCACTAGCGGCTGATCGTGCATGCAGGTGGTCGAGTCAGTCGCCAGTCAGATCAAAAAGTCAAACCCCTGGGTAGACCTCCCTTTGAAATGGGAATGGGGCCGAGATATCAGACAGAAAACATAAGCATGCCCCGACCGCAGAAGGACTCCATATTCATGGTGGTAGCAGGGCTGACAGCAGCAGCAGGCAGGCAAGGGCCACAGACTTCAGAGGAGGGCTTTGGTCGCTCTGGACATTGATTAAGAGATCAGCCCCTTTGCCTGGTCCTAGGACTCTAGTCCCAGCATGCTAACTCCCTTCAGCTCCACAGAACAAACCAATGACTGACGGTGTGCAAATGCAGCGTGCCTTTCGCTAACTTGCTCCACCTTGGCCAAACGCGTTGCTTGCTGTATTCTACTGAATATACCAAACATTCGAAACACCTTCCTAATATTGAGTTGCAGCCCCTCCCCCCACAAACACACACCTTTTGCCCTCAGAACAGCCTCAATTCCTCGGGGCATGGACTCCACAAGGCGTCAAAAGCATTCCACAGGGATGCTGGCCCATTTTGACTCCAATGCTTCCGGCAGTTGTCAAGTTGGCTGGATGTCTTTTTTGGGTGGTGGACTATTTTTGATACACACGGGAAACTATTGAGCAGCAACATTGCAGTTCTTGATACACTCAAACTGGTGTGCCTGGCACCTACTACCAAACCCTGTTCAAAGACACTTATTTTGTCTTGCCCATTCACCCTCTGAATGCAACACATACACAATCCATGTCTCAATTGTCTCCAGGCTTAAAAGTCCTTCTTTAACCTGTTTCATCCCCTTAATCTACACTAATTGAAGTGGATTTAACAAGTGACATCAATAAGGGATCATAGCATTCACCTGGTCAGTCTGTCATGGAAAGAGCATGTTCCTAATGTTTTGTCCACTCAGTGTATGCTGGTACCCCTCAACCTGCACTAGCTCACTTGAGCCAGGGTTTATAAACTGCAAACTGTTCTGCCAGTGCTGCGTTTTGCTAACCACTTTACTAAGGCTAACATTAGGGATGCACGATATATCGGTGAACATATCGGAATTGGCCGAATTTAGCTAAAAATGCCAACATCAGTATCGGCCCGATGTCTAGTTTAACGCCGATGTTAAAAACCAATGTCAAAGCTACCGTGCATACCTATATAACCTATATGACGTAATAACGGCACGTAAAATTTTGCGCAACACGTGCAACACAGCATTCCTAACCTAGCCCACATTGTCTGCTGTGTGGATCGAGCAGTCAACAAGTCGAGCAGCCATTAGAAAGTGTAAGAACATTTCAGCGAGACAACTCAAAGGTGAAATCCGTTAATGCCAAGATAATGGAATTCATTGCCCTTGACAATCATCCGTTCTCTGTTGTGGGTGATGTTGGCTTTCACCGACTGGCCGAGCACCGGGACACACTTCCAAGTGCGTCACTGCTATTAGCATATATACTATGGAACACCGTTTGGGTCTTTGAGTGTCAAAAAGGATACAGTAGCACTGTCAAAGCTGTACAAAAAAAGTATGCAAACAAGCAAACACCGGCCACGAACAATGTGTTTACAATAACGCATTTGAACTTCCGGGGTAGCTAGCTTTAGCTTTGTACCTAGCTAGCACCAATACAACCAGCCTGAAAACAATTACCAGCAGAAACTGCAGTCATTTTCATTATTCTTAGCAATGATATAGGGATCGTTGTGAGTAAGTATTAGCTATGTTGCCACTTGTTGTTCGCCTATTGAAATTGAACTTCAGTTCATGAAAATAATTAGCTAGCCAGCTACTTAACCCTGTTACCCAAAGCTATCAGCAGCCAGCTAGCTTCATCTGGTTAGTGAGGCTCAACCGGACCGGGTTATGTGTTGTGAAGCTAGCCACAATAAGGATTAGGCACAATAGTGGAATTTGTGTTTTTCCTTCAAAATTGAAATATGCCATTGACAGTGATGCAAATGAATACAAAGGCTGCAAAGTCCACTATTGGGACTAACCCTTATTGTGGCTAGCTTCACATAGATGGGTCCGACCACCATTAATCGAATAAGAACTGTCTTATAAATTAGGGTTATTTTAGATGAGGACACCTAGCTATATAGTTAGCTAGCTAACTATAGCTACTGAAACAGATTGTTGTGTTATTTGACACATCAAATAGTGTTATTTGACGTGTATTTTTCTTGACACGCAAAGATCCAAACGGCGTTCCATAGAAATCCTGGTTGAGAATGAAACGACTGAACAAATGAACAATGAAACAGCACAGCAAGTAAGTGAAATAAATAGGTTTTGATGATGTTATACTGGTTATGGGGACATACGTAAATACCAACAAAATTACTTTTTTGTGCGTGCGTGTGTAACGTTTATTTAACTAGGCAAGTCAGTTAAGAACAAATTCTTATTTACAATGACAGCCCGGATGACGCTGGGCCAATTTTGCACCACCCTATGGGACTCCCAATCATGGCCGGATGTGATACAGCCTGGATTCAAACCAGAGACTGTAGTGACACCTCTTGCACTGAGATGCAGTACCTTAGACTGCTGTGTCCGTGTGTGTGTGTGTGTGTCTTAACTATTTAACTGTACTAGAATGCTTGAAAGGCTGCAAAAGTGTTTAATATCGGTATCAGGTTTTTTGGCAAGGAAAATATTGGATATTAGTAACGGCCAAAAATATCATATCAGTGCATCACTAGCTAACATGCTTCCTGACATTGGTAACCTTATGTGCATATGACCATTCACTATATCCCATGAATTTATACAATGTATGTTTGAACAATTTGTTTTATTACACATTGATGGTTAAAGAAACCTGACTTATTAGGGCGTTTTATTCACACATTCTCATCGCCACACCCCCTCCCTTCAGGAAAGCTGCTATTCACTTCCTTTTGATTCACTGGAAAAGAGTGTGGCTGCATTCGTTCGTACGTTTCCCAGTCCCATTAAGGCGACATTCGCAAACAATGTCAGGAGAGAAGGAGATCCAAAGGGCGCCGCCCCAGAAAAGCGTTGGGAGTAGGGAGGGCTCTGAAGTCCTGAACACCTCCAAGTTTAGGCCCTTTCCATCGGTATTGGCAGAGTTTATTTTTCCCCGCGCTGGAATATTAACTATGTGATATGTGGGTCATGTAATTAATGGGATTCAGCTCCACCAGTGGGCTGTGTTGGGAGGCAAGTGGAAGGGAGTCTTGGGGGCCCTATTGAAGTCTTGTTGTGAAGTCGAACAAAAAGATTCCATATTATTTTTAATTAAAGCTGAAAGATGGAACAAGTTATACTTGTCAGTGTATTTTCTCTCCTCGTTCCTCCATTTCAGTCCTTTTTCCCCCCTGTCCTTTTATTTATTTGGTTTGCCTTTTTCGAGGAGGAGCGGAGGAAAAGCCTTGTATGGATGCAGTAGTCAGGGGAGTTGGAGAGCGGCTTGGGTGGAGCAGTGGCAGAGGGGGAAAGGCAGCTTCTCCCACTCATACACACATACTGTGTATATATACACACACACACACACACACACACACACACACACACACACACACACACACACACACACAAACACATTAAAATCCCACAGACTTGCTTGTACTCTCACTCAGTTTATTTAATTTTCTGCTGTGTGAAGGTCAAACCTGCTATTTAGTTTTCACCCACCTGTGTGCCATAATAGCTACCAGAGGAAGACTCCACTAGTATCTCTGTGTCAACGCCTTTGGCGAAATGAGAGCTTGGTCTTCCCAAAGCTACAGTTTATGGTTCTGAGCCACCACACACAGGCTCTAGGAATGAAGAGTGGGGTCTGCCATTGAACCTCACCTGTCCACTCTGCTTCTGATGGTGTGATGTTCACCTCTTACAACTCTCACTATCCGAATCACTTGAGCTTTGTTTTAGCCACCATTCTTTTAGGAGCCTGCCCATTCGAAAGTCTCATCCACATGGTGACCTTTGGTCAAAAATCAACCAAAGTCTAGGTCTGTTCATGTTTAGATGTTTTGAAGCAACGTGTTTGATAAAAGGTCCCTTTTTCCCCATTTGAAGTCATTTATGCGAACCAGAGAGTCTGGAATAGCCATAGCCTTGCTCTTATTGCCTATCCCAAGAGTAGTGGACCAATCCCAACGGATGCCTCTCTTTGATCTGTTTCTCTTTGTTGCGGCGGATAATTCCATGTACTACATTAGTACTCCGTTACCTCTCGTCTCGCAATTTATTCAGCCTGGCTGATAACACTTTGGCGTTTGCTTTCCCTCCCTCTGGGTCGCCCTATCTGTTCCCTCTGTGAACTTCTTATGTTTTCCTCTACTATTTCTCTGGCAAACGAATGCGTTGTAGCTGGCTGCGTCTTTTGCCCATCTCTGGCGAAGGCAGCTGGCTTTTGTTAGTGTGTTTGTTGTACATGAGCATTCAGTAGGGCATACAGCCGTACTGTAGGGACAGTGCGTTGGAGCTTAGTGCCATGTGTACAATGCTGAAAGGCTTTATGAGCAGGCCTCTGTGGATTGGGGATCTTTATCTAAATTAGACAGGCTTCATCACCAATCCACATAAATACGTTGATTGTGTAGCTATGGAAGCAATGGCAGACTGCGAGGAACTCCCATCTAGTGTCAAGCAAAAAACATTGTCTTAAAGATGATTCCCTGCAATTCCACAGATTTTGTCATAGTTTATGCTCTCTGAGTGACTCAAAATTTTTTTTTAAAGTGTTCTCCCTGACGGTCTAGTTTTTTATTTTGATGATTGTTAGTTCTCAAAGATCATCTTATTTAAATTAAAATATAGCTCCATTATTTTTTAAACATACTTTATATCTGGTTTTAGTCATTTAAGTTTACACTGAAAAAGTTTGACCTTCCCGAAAATGTATTTTTGGGAGTGGCCGCCACTGCTAAGTAAATATAGGGGAAACGCTGCTGAAGGCCACTATATATTATTATTTTACAGTACATTCAGTCTATGTCGAGAAAGACTGAATGTACAGTCTTTCTCGCTCTTATTCGCTCTTCCTCCACCACTCCTGTTAGAGAGTGCTGATGGGGCGCTTTTGGAGAAAGGAGAGAGACACAAACAAGCCCGGGCTGCAGAGAATGGGGTTGTTGACAAGGGCAAAGATGGGCTGTTGTTTTCTATAACCAGTGCATTTGTTTATTGAGGGAAGAGACTGTTAACTTAGTAGCCCTGGCCTTCTCTTCTCTCCATCGTTATCTGAAGCACAACGACAGGTAACTGCCGACATAATGGAAACACTTGAGGAAATGAGGGATGCAAAGTAAAAAGCAGGTGATTCCACACAGGTGTTGTTCCGGAGTTAAGTAAGCAATTAACATTTGTATTTATTATGCATCCCCGGTAGCTGCTGCCAAGGAAGCTAATGGGGACCAGCAAAATTAAGGCCGTTTTTTACCATTTTAAAAACATTACAATACATTCAGACTGTGTGCCCTCAGGCCCCTACTCTACCACTATCACATATAAACAGTACAAAATCCATGTGTACATGTGTGTGTATAGTGCGTGTGTGGTGAATGCATGTGTCTGTGCCCATGTTTGTGCTGCTTCACAGTCGCCGCTGTTCCGTAAGGTGTTTTTTTTAAATCTAATTTTACTGCTTGCATGAGTTACTTGATGTGGAATAGAGTTCCGTGTAGTCATCCCATCATGCTTAGGGTAATGTACAGAAATGTATGGCAGGTCGTTATTCTGGCTACCATTGCTATGCCCCCATAAGACGACAATGCCCCTATCTACAGGGCGCACGTGGTCACTGAATGTTTGGATGAGCATGGATACGATGGAAACCATATGCCACAGCTGTCTCAGTCACCAAATCTCAACCCAGTTGAACACTTGGGAGATTCTGGAGCGGTGCCTGAGACAGTGTTTTCTACCAACAACCCTCTAAATGATGGAATTTCTTCTGGGAGAATGGTATCTCATCCCTTCAATAGAGTTCCAATCACTTGTATAAATCTATGGGAAGGTGCATTGAAGCTGGTGTCCCAACGTCCTATTAAGAAACTTTAGGTTGCTGTTTCCTTTATTTTGGCAGTTGCCTGTATATTTGCAATGCCTATAGGCTTTAATGGTGGATTCAGATACTGCTTGTTTTTTTTCAAGGTTTTGTTAGGATATTTCACTTACTACAGTGCTAATATGGGATAGTATTCTATCAACTGTATCCTACTTTTCGATGGTCTTGGAAGTTACCTGGAAGTTGCCGTAGTTTGCAGCCTTATTGCAATACTTCGAACCGATTTCAATTCCAGATGGCAATGTAACATTTTAAAGACGATAAACAGAATACTGTCAACATGTCACTTAAACCAGTGGAGGATACTGCCATAGCTGCCAATCAATCAACTAGTTTTCTACTCTGGAACGGGGATTTTTACTTTCATACCTTTCCCAACACCGTGAGGTCAACCCCGTACGACATTGAGGTGACTGCTTATTCGACCTTTCTGTTTGCGTCCCGGTTGAAGTACCCCGCACTCCCCAGGCCGTTCTGGCGTTCCCCCATTGAAGTGACTCCAGGTGTCACTCCAAGGGTATCTGCCTCGTTTGATCAGCCGTTGAGCACCTGTCGGGCTGCGGCACCCTCTGATTCCCCCGTCAGACAAGAGAGACACCAGTCTCCCATCCAAAAGTTTTGCCTCTACTTTTGAGTGATGGCAAGGGGAGCTTGGTGGCAGTTGACGTGTAGTGGTGACAGTTAGGTGGAACTGGTCTGAATGCTGGTTTGATTACCTAACTCTTGAGAGTAGCCGTTGGGGAAAGCCTTGATTCCCCTCACTGTAGAAGAACAAAGCATGAAGGTGACTCCATATGCTTCTCCAGACCCAGACAAAACACAAAACAGCCAAAACAACGAAAAGAAGACAAAATAAACATAAAAACAGACTGATGCGGTGATGTTATTCGAAGCCTTGTCTTACAAAGTACAAAACAACGCACTCTTCAACCGTCTTAGAATAGTGTCCAAAGGAGGTCCCTGCATTCTGGAGAAATGAAAGAAGCGCTAGTTTGCAAAAGACAAAACAGATGAACCGTAAAGGAGGGAATGTTCTGTGGATATCTGTGCAGACACCGATGCCTGCACTTTCTGTCTTTCATTTCTCTTTTTCCTTTTCGTTCCTCCTTTTTTTTTCACCTACTGTGTTTGCTGAAATTACAGGTGAGTCCACAGAATGTGGCTGGGGCTCTTTCATCAGGAGAAAGAGAGAGTGAGAAGGAGAGAGACACGCTTCTCGTGGTGCAGTGTTGTTTGTGGAGCCCATTCTCCCTTTGTGTAGCTCGTGATAACTTATTCAGCGCGGCCCATTCATCCAGGGGTTGAGCGCGGGTGTCCGTCAGGACGAAAATAATGAGGCGACGGCGGCACGGAGTAGCTCCTCTCCCTCTGCCTGGGTCGCCGTCCCCCTCCTCCCTTCCTCCTCTCTTCCAGCCTCCCATTATCAACAGATTTAAATAGATAATAGGGGGCCTTCTTCTGGACATTTTGAAGCAATTAGAACCTATCACACTGTTCCTCCCCTGGCTGTCGTCCCTCCCAGCATGCCATGAGTGCGTGTACGTCTGGGCTCTGCGCTCCTGCCTCAGAGAATGCAGGATACTTCTGCATTCCTGGACACTGGTATGCATGTGGAAGAAGAGAGAGGCCTGGTTTGTCACCATGTTTTAGCACCGTATAGACTCTAGCCCACTTGAATATGATGACTTGGGCAGCATGCCATGCCGAGACGTGCCATCGCCTGTGCCATGCCAAGCTGTTCTGTCCTGGGCTGTTTTAGCCTGTCAATGGTTTCCAGGATGGATCTGCTGTAGCAAAATACCTACCTTCCTTTCGCTCTATCAGTCTCTCATCTACCCTTCTTACTGTCAGCGGACACATTGGTTTGTTGTGACTGAAAAAGGGGATCAATACTTGACCTACAGAATGAGTTGGTACAGGAGCTCAGATATTTTCTTCAGCCCCGTCACTTTCCTCATTTTTACTCTTCGTACACACCAGATTCTCAGTGAACGTTTAAGATCTTCAAATATTCTGCCCTTTGCTGTGGAATTTAATAATGCATGGGATCACCACTACTCTCCGTCTTTCAATGTTGTAGTGCCCTCTTAATGGGAATAAGGCATTGTGTGTTTGATGGTTCAGATTTACTGCATTTACTTGTAGAGCTTTCAGTCAAATGAATAGACAAATAGAATATATGTTTGCTGTGTGCCTGGTACTTATCAGATTATGGAAAACTAGTGTAAATGTCTATCATGTCTTTGAGGGGGATCCTTATGTAGTGTTTGTGGACAATTGCACTGAGAAAACACATGAAGAAACATCACCGTAGACTGTTTTTTTTTTTGGCATCTAGTTGGATGGTTAAGCTGAAGCTTTGCTGTTGTTGTTGCATCTCTGATCTCTGTTTGGCTGGGTGTAAACGCGTGAAATATTTACGAATTCTGAAATTCATTTTTTTCCCTTTATATTCCTTCTCTTCTATCCTTTCAATCACATCTCCCTGTCTTGTCTGTCTGTCTCTGCCTCCCTCTCATAACCCACCCTAGCATACCCCCATCTTGGAGTTTCGAGGGTGGTTATGGAGAACACAATGCAGGCTCGCTCGTTGTGAGATGTTGACACTTTCGTGTTGCAGATAGCATAAAAGATTCCCTATATCACAATGGGAGAAAAAATAAAAACCGGACCACATTTTCAAGAGGTTGTACCATCACCCCCATCAAGCCTGAGGTTTGTTTGCTGTGGGGAGTTGAGAGGGGCTTCTATCATGCCCCTTCTCAAAGGTTTCAGTCCCTCGTTTATGAAAAGCTTCCAACCTTGAGATATTTTATGATTACCACATTGATGGCGTATTGGGGACAATCGAGGTCTGAAAAACAGACAGACAGAAGAGCTTCACTCGTAATTGCTATTCCGGGTGTTAGCCAGTGTTGCCTTCACTAGCCGGCTACCACCCAGTTACTCAACCTTGCACCTTAGAGGCTGCTGCCCTTTATACATAGACATGGAATCACTGGTCACTTTAATAATGGAACACTAGTCACTTTAATAATGTTTACATACTGCTTTACTCATTTCATATGTTTATACTGTATTTTAGTCAATGCCACCAAATATTTGTATTTCTTAATTCCATTATTTTACTTTTAGATTTGTGTGTATTGTTGTGAATTGTTAGATATTACTGCACTGTTGGAGCTAGAAACACAAGCATTTCGCTACACCCGCAATAACATCTGCTAAACATGTGTATGTGACCAATACAATTAGATTTGATTGGATTATTTTTGTAGGGAATTGTAATTTGTCTGTTTACTGTATCCATATTGTATATACTGTATGTAGATTGTGTATATTCTGTCTGTATATTTTATCTATTGCTGGCAGCACCATTTCATCAAGTAAAATTCTGGGTATATGCAAAAGTTCTTGCAGAATAAAGGTATTTTGGGCCTCCCGGGTGGCGCAGTGGTTAAGGGCGCTGTACTGCAGCGCCAGCTGTGCCATCAGAGTCCTGGGTTCGCGCCCAGGCTCTGTCGTAACCGGCCGCGACCGGGAGGTCCGTGGGGCGACGCACAATTGGCCTAGCGTCGCCCGGGTTAGGGAGGGCTTGGTCGGTAGGGGTGTCCTTGTCTCATCGCGCACCAGCGACTCCTGTGGCGGGCTGGGCGCAGTGTACGCTAGCCAAGGTGGCCAGGTGCACGGTGTTTCCTCCGGCGCATTGGTGCGGCTGGCTTCCGGGTTGGATGTGCGCTGTGTTAAAGAAGCAGCGGCTTGGTTGGTTGTGTATCGGAGGACGCATGACTTTCAACCTTCGTCTCTCCCGAGCCCGTACGGGAGTTGTAGCGATGAGACAAGATAGTAGCTACTACAACAATTGGATACCACGAAATTGGGGAGAAAAGGGGTAAAATTCAAAAAAAAAAAAGAATAAAAGGTTTTTTATTTTTTATGTTTTAATGTTTTTAATGTTTTTAAGTTGGCACAAGACAAGAGTACTTTGAGGGGAAAAAAACACTTATTTTTATAGATATTTATTCTGCAGCAGCAGCAAAAAGATTGCGTTGGTCTAATAAGGCTTTTTTTTTTATTAGGTTTTTTGTGATGTTTGTATCAAGTGTTTAACTGCTGTACAAATCTACTACACTTCTGATCTGGGTGATCTGGTAATCCACTAGGGCAGGCCATACAATATTTTATTTATTTATTTTTAACGGTAAAAAAAATGTTAGCTGTAGCCTTCCTTTTGGATTATGTCACTTCGGAACTTGTTTGTAGATACTTTAAGTTGATTTTGTCATAAAATGTATAGGACATTGCACCTCAATAGATGCTAGTCATCATTTAAAGTAAACACTTCTAAGGGAAGATAAATATGACCAAACTAGACAAAGTAGAGGTACCTTCCAAAATAAAGGAAAGTATCTTAATAGGGTGTTGGGCCACCACAAGCTGCCAGAAGAGCTTTAATGTGCCTTTGCACAGAGTTTACAAGTGTCTGGAACTCTGTTGGAGGGATGCGACAATTTCTTCCACGAGAAATTCCATCATTTGGTGTTTTGTTGACGGTGGTGGATAACGCTGTCCAGAATCTCCCATAAGTGTTCAATTGGGTTGAGATCTGGTGACTGAGACACACACACTTTAAACACCCTATACTCCTTTGAGAACCCTCTTTCAAAGTCACTGAGATCTCTTCTAGCCATGGTAGCCAAAACAATGAGCAACTGGGCATTTTTATTCATGACCCTAAGCATGATGGGATGTTAATTGCTTAATTAACTCAGGAACCTGCTTTTAATTTACCTTATATACCTCATTTACTCAAGTGTTTCCTTTTTTTTGGGCAGTTACCTGTACATTACCTGAAGAGATTTTGTGTGCTTGCTTCAGCTGTCTTTGTATGGTTACTTAGTGGGATACGTGTTAAATGCTGAATATAAGCTGAAGCAGTCAAATATAGTAAGAATAGGTCTGATTACTTTAGTAGACTATTTCAGCACGTCAATTCTGAAAAAATAGCAGAACTATGCCTCACCTCAAGTCCGTTAAACAGTTCAGAACATTTGTATGGCCCTATCTGTAATTAATTGAATCCCGGCCTTAGGATTACATTTTCCTTTATCTGTATTGTATGTTAGCCATTGGACCAAACCTCTTGCTTGTAGAAATCATCCACTGTAGGCCTCACTCGGGTCCTCCTCAGTAAATCACAGCAAAGTGTCTTGGCTTCTTTGACCCACATCAGCGTGGTCAATGACCCTTCAGGAAGTGACTGATGTCCAGGCTGGACAGGGTTCATGACATGATATTCGCTGGATGCCACATCTGTGGAGAACAGCTGTTGGGCAATCTTGTGTTGTTCTTTTACACCCCCCCCAGCCTACAAACGTGTGTGTTGATGTGGTCTTTGAGCTCCTGCTCTTTTCCGTGCATGGAGCTTTGTTTGTGGGACCATAAGAGGAGCATTTAGTGTCAGTTGCAGTGAAATGTGATGGGGGAAGGTGGAGCAGGCCTCAATACAATCACACACTTATAATTGAAGCGCCCCAATAAAACTGGTATGTTCTAATTGGTTCATCTTAATCGAGCGCTGTGTGTGTGTGTGTGAGAGAATAGACCAAACAGAAGTGTCAAGCCAGGAGAGTGTGTGTGTGTGTGTGTGTGTGTGTGTGTGTGTGCGTGCGCGCACCGCTGGTGACTCAATTCACTCAGCCTCTCCGAGATAAAGGCACACAGCTGCCACTTGTCCTTTCGTTTTATTTTAACACATCTCTCTCTCTCTTTCTCTCTCTCTCTCTCTATGCCGGTCTTTCTCCCTCACACAAGGCAGAAGATTTTTATGTCTTATCTTTGTCTGTTCTATTTTCTTTTCGCCATCCTTCTTTCCTTTCTCCCTTTCTCTTATTGCTCCAATTAATTTTTGGTCTTTAATTTAATAAATGACTTGAGAGAGCGTTCAGTGTCACTTTGCTTGTTAATAATGTGGGATGTTTTGCAGTAAAATAGTCTTGAAATGTGTGATATGTAGGGGGGGGCACCTCTTTGCAGCTTACTTTCAAGTCTTGGTAAAATACTTAGTTTTGACTTTGTCTCCAGCAAATCTGATCAAAAGTTCATTGGAATCCTGAGGTCCTTTTTCTGTTCTTACAAAGTCATATGTTCTCTGTCTGTCTTGTGTGAAGTGGAGAGAGGTCCAGTATTCAATCCATATTGAAGTGAGTTAAACATTAGAGGTACATGACAGCATTGGACCATGTTCCCTATAAGTTAAACACACACACAGAGGGCGGAGTGCTTGAAATCTGCTACAAAAGTGTTCGAATTAAGCGTTTGGTTACTTATTGATCAGTTAGCGTCACCTATTTCACCTATGTGATAAGTCATACAATAATTTTCTACAGCGTGCTGTGGCTTATGACTTAAATACGACGCAAAATATGTTGACTTATTTATTGTCTTTCACAAGGAAGATGTATTTTGTTAATGTGAACTCCTTACAATAATAATAAATGGAATGCATCTTGGTGAATGGTGTTTGTTTGACCTGCTGGGAGTTTTTCCCATACTTCAGTGCTGTTCAGACATGGCCCATATTCACAAAGCGTCTCACGGTAGGAATGCTGATTATAGGATCAGTTTTGCAGTTTAAATCCTAATGAATAAGACAGGGACCTGATCCTAGATGAGCACTTCTACTCTGAGACGTTATGAGTACAGGCCAAGAACAGAGAGAACACACAGCGGATTCTCCTCTGAATACCTTCATCATTGGCAATTCTGATGCTCCACAAATGACTTGAGCATGCCCGCTGAGAAATATGTTGTGTGCTTGAGAAAAGAGATTAGTTTGTAGATATTAATTATGCTGCTCGCATACTCATTTTTTTTATTTTTATATCTCCATCACCTCCAGCAGTTTGTGACACAGCTTATTTTTGTTTGTTTATCTGCATTTCGCCTGGATACGTTTTGTGGAAATGGAATTTTCGCCAAAAATGTAATATTATAGCGGGGCCAGTCGGCGGGATTGTAGTAGGGATTGATTGAAGATCGATGTTATAAATTCAAATCTCCCTACCATCATATCTATGACCGACCGGCTCAATTCGTCTTATGTAGCAAAATTTGAAATTGTGTTTTTCACATAGGATAAAAGTAGAGACTCAGAGCTCGAAAATGTTATATTATGCTTTGAAAGTTGATAAACTTGTAACCTCAATTTTGAGAAAATCGATCATAAATGTTTGGTACCTACTGCAGAGCTGTTCTTTGTCTACACCCATTCAGCATCGTTCACACCCTCTTAAGATTTAGCCCCACCCATCTCTTTAAGGATTCACATCTGAGGCTATGTACTAAACAACCAAAGATTTCAAGACTAAAGGCTGGCTTATACTACGGGTGTGTTTGTTAATTTTATCTGGAGTGCCAGAGTGTGCTCTGGGCATTCGTAAACTCAGAGCGTTGTCAGATTCTGTTCGTAAATTCAGAGCGCTTTGCTCTTGGAGCGTTCAGAGCGCAAACTGGATGCTCTGGCCGAGCAGTAGGGTTGATCCGAGCGTTCTGACCTAACAGCAGTCAAGCACCCAAGCTAACTGGCTATTGTTGGCTAGCTTGCTAGCTACTTCCAGACACAAATGAGAGAACATTTCACTGACCGTTTTACTCGCCCTAGCAGAGCCGTTTAGGCTGTTTTTATGTTATCCAGAGCGTTAGTGACTGCAACTGTGCTGCAGTTAACAATTTAATTATGCTTTTTTGCCAACGTTTGCTGACACCGGCCATATTCAACGGGTGTTGAGCGCTTCGTAAATTCTTTATTTATTCTGCGCTTTGGCACACTCAGACGAGAGTGCTCTGAAATTGGAGTAGATAGCCAGAGAGAATTTACGAGCTACCATGAACCATAATCCCAACTCATAACATTACTACCCTGCAGGAATCTACAGGTAACTAACCAACCAGGTTCAATGTTAGCTAGCTAACATTAGGCTATAACTAGCAATGCAAATGGCTCTGAGTTACAAATAATATTACTACACAGATTATACGCGTAACTTTAACTTGCTAGCAAGCCAGCTAACGTTAGCTAGCTAGCGAACAATACACTTTAACTTTAAATGAAAACAACTTTCTGACAAAATTAGAAACGTGTAATATCTGAAAATGCAGCTAGCTAGACTCTCTTACCTGTATACATGGATGGACGCTTCTCCCTCTGTCACGGTGCCATGTTTGCCCTTGGTTTGATTATGTAATCTGGAGACAGATTCGGTGTGTTCTCTTTTCGACTCTGTCTGCATATTTGAAATCAAATGCCAGAATTTTCTCCATCTCCTTAGCTATCGTACTCTAATCCCACTGACTTCCAGAAAGTGGAGATCAACTAAACTAAAGTACTTTGCTCCATTCATCTTTCCCTTGATCCTGACTAGTCTCCCAGTCCCTGCCGCTGAAAAACATCCCCACAGCATGATGCTGCCACCACCATGCTTCACCGTAGGGATGGTGCCAGGTTTCCTCCAGACGTGACGCTTTGCATTCAGGCTAAAGAGTTCAATCTTGGTTTCATCAGACCAGAGAATCTTGTTTATCAAGGTCTTTTGGTGCCCTTTGGCTAACTCCAAAAGGGCTGTCATGTGTCTGGCCACTCTACCATAAAGGCCTGATTGGTGGAGTGCTGCAAAGATGGTTGTCCTTCTGGAAGGTGTTTGAGAAAGTTTGAATCCTTGAGATAAAAATATATTTTTCCAAGAGAGACCTGGTCCAACCAAGACAGCAGCAGGGGGGAACAATGTTTAAGACAAATATCAGACGACACACTATAAACATTATAGACGTCGACACACATTCATTACGATTTACATTCAGACATACAGAGATAAAAATCAATCATGCACCACCGCATGAAATCCTGATGACAGTCACATTCCTCAGTAACATGCAAGTCAACCAACCTTTTAAACACCTCCAAAGAAACAAGATCCTGGTGTTTCAAACTGGCTTGAAGAGAATTCCAAGACCTCAGCATTCGGTAACTAAAACACGTTTTGCCATAATCCGTTCTAATTTTTGAAACTGTTAAAAGTAAGTGGGAGTGAGACCGTGGCTGGTATTTACGCTGAGTAAAAATATAAATGCAACATGTAAAGTGTCGGAACCATGTTTCATGAGCTGAAGTAAAAGATTCCAGTCATTTTCCATACGCACAAAAATATAATTTCACTCAAATTTAGTGCACAGATTTGTTTACATCCCTGTTAGTGAGCATTTCTCCTTCGCCAAGATAATCCCTCCACCTGACAGGTGTGGCATATCAAGAAGCTGATTAAACAGCATGATCATTAAACAGGTGCTCCTTGTGCCGGGGACAATAAAAGGCACAGTTTTGTCACACAACACAATGCCACAGATACCTCAAGTTTTAAGGGAGTGTGCAATTGGCATGCTGACTGCAGGAATGTCCACCACAGCTGTTGCCAGAGAATTTAATGTTAATTTCTCTACCATGAACTGCCTCCAACCTCGTTTTAGAGAACTTGGCAGTTTGTCCAACTGGCCTCAACCGCAGACCTCGTGTATGGTGTTGTGTGGGCGAGCGATTTCCTGATGTCAACGTTGGGACAGAGTGCCCCCTTGTGGCGGTGGGGTTATGGGCAGGCATAAGCTACGGACAATGGCAATGCACAGAAATAATTTGATGAGATCCTGTGGCCTCCTTTTTTTCTTTTTTTTTTAAGGTTCTGTGACCAACCGATGCATATCTGTACTCCCAGTTATGTGAAATCCATAGATTAGGGCCTGTTGAATTTATTTCAATTGACTGATTTCCTCATATGAACTGTAACTCAATAAAATGTTAGAAATTGTTGCATGTTGCATTTTATATTTTGGTTCAGTGTATTTTCTGACCTCATCAAAGAAAAACCAACATAAATCGTCTGTTTTCCCAAAAAAGGCCTTCTAGAGCAGAGTAGTGATGTCTAGAATGTCTGTTTCCTCTCTGAGGCCAACTTAAGGACAAGGCAGAGTAGGCTTTGGATGTCTGGATAACCCCTGATCAATTGCTCTTGTGTGTTTTTGTGACGTCAGTCCTTAAAGGCTTTTCACATTACTTATCCACCTCTTTTTATTGTCATGTTTTCTATATTAACCCCAGGTAAAAAGTTGGTCATCTTGTTATTATTTTTTTGGCATAAAGGCTCTCTGAAGCAGATAATTATTGGTATATCCTTGCTCTGTGACAGCTCCTGACAAGTGCAGGGCTGGCCTAGACGAGGCATGCAGTTCTGTCAGTAATGACGAGTTCCATGTTGCCCGTGGCTTCTGGCCCGCTGGGTTGTTTGTTTGGAGTGTGGGCTCGGTGGTAAAGCGCTATCCCAGCTGGCACTGCCCTCACCCTTCCCTGGCCGACGGTTTAGTGTTTGGGCCAAGCAGCCAGGCAGGCGGGCAGGCAGGGGGGTAGTTGGCTTGGCACCCCAGTGCTACCCCAGGCCCCATGCCAGCTGGACGGCAGGCTCCTCAGCATGACCCGACCCGGGCACCCAGCATCTCCGTGGCGACAAGGAGGTTGGTTTGCACCTCCAGGGTCAACATCACCCTGTCGCTAGCTGTCCCGGGCGGGGATGGCCTTGGACAAAAATTATATTTCCCCGCCTCTCCCTTCCTCTTCCGGGGCCCAAACCCTCACCTTGGCTCTGCCAAAGCTTTCGCAAGGATGTGAAAAGCAGGAAGACGCTGACCTGTCCAGCTACAGCTCCTCATTTTTGGACTTGTATTTACATGATAACGATTTCTTCTTCTTAGAAACATCCATCGTAGGAGCAGAGAAGTAGGGAACAACGAGAAAGAAGCTTTTTACATGGGGTGAAAGGACTGCTTAACCCAATTATCAGCCAAAATGAGGTTTCTGCTACCTCTGCAGCCTTTTGACAGGAGTGGCTTGAGGTCAATAAGGTGCCTTGAACTCAGACCTCTAATTTGACTCTTACTTCCAGGAAATAATTACCTGGACGTGGCCTTTTGATCAGGACAGGCACAGCATTCCGAGCCTGACTTTTACTAACGATTCCTGGCCATTCAGACAGCACTGTTCAGGGCATAAAATGTACTTTTTGGTCCACCAGCTTCTGTGGCAGGTAGATTTAAAAATCTACCAGCCACTCTGAATTTTTTTGAACATCCAAAATAAATAAAAATCTGCTAAAATGACACCAACAAAACATACAAAAATGGATGAGCATGCTTTGTAATGTTTCTAAAATAATACATGTACTAGTAAGAAGTAACTAATGGGGTATATTGAATAATTACATATTTTAACCAAAATATCACAGACGAGACAAAAAGTTTTACCTGTCCCTTTGAGGGCGGGTGGTTACCGTGGTAGCGCGATTTGAGTCATGTTTGTGCCTGTGAAATTGAGTCCGACTAGTAGAAGCGTTATCTTCTCTTCCCTAGCAGTTGAAACTCAAACATCAAAAAACAACCTATCTTGTGAACAAAACAATGTAAATTGTCAAGAAATACAAGGACAATGTCTCACCTCAGTAGACTTTCGTTTTACGTTAATTAGACCTACTTTTATGCCTGACAGCGCTTCTAAAAAACGTATCTTTCACTCAGCGCTTCACTTGTGCACAGCCCCCAGCCAGGCAGTTTTGCAGCGTGAGGTGGGCTAGGCTATATAGAATTTGTAGTTTTTACTTTGTGCGATTAATTTACCAACTATAAAACAAAACGGTGCAATTACTTTAAAAACAACTACTGTTGCATTTATTTTTACTATAAATGTGATCGTACTTTACATTTTATTCACAAATGCAAGTGAAATGCTCACACTGTGGAGCCCTAACCACCCGCCAATGTGGCTGGTGAAATAGACATCGATCTTACCCACCATTGCCAAAATCTACCCGCATTTGGCAGGTGGTGGGTGTTAATTGTAGGCCCTGGCACTGTTCATCCTCACAGTTCAAATCAGCACAATATGTTTTTGTCTGTGTGTTCTTATATTCGTTCTGCCCCTGAACAAGGCAGTTAACCCACTGTTCCTATGCCGTCATTGAAAATAAGAATTTGTTCTTAACTGACTTGCCTAGTTAAATAAAGGTGAAAAAAAAAGTACTTGAGCTTGTTTTTGTGTTTTGAACCTTCTGTATCTATGAGCTGTGGGTGTTTGCATATACAAACACTTTGAGTCTGCAGTACAATAAATACTTGCATACTTCCATGCAAGTAGCACTGAATCGGCCCGGAACCCCCTTTAAAATCCACAACTCCTCAAGTTCAGTTACTCGGCCGGTTTGTTTATTTGTCAGAATGTTTGCCGGGTCACTGCGCTGCTTCCTGTCTGCTGGCTTTTGGTCCTAAACCCTCAGCTCCAATGGCGCCAGGGCCAACATTGCTAAGACGTTAAGGCGAGGTTATGAGGACATTGGCGTCTGGGCCTAGCAGTCTTGTGTCAGTTTCCCAGCCTGTTTGCAGAGCCTGTGAATCCCCAACCTCTGCTGACCTGTGTACATCCCCCAGCATCACACACACATGTGAGGAGCTGGACTGTCAGCCAGGATTAACGTTCCTACAACGTTGCACCACCATTGTGTTAACGTTAGTCCTCTGTTTGTCCTCTGGCCTGACAGACAGAGAAACCTCTGTCCCCATAAATTTTTCCTGCCTCTTTTTGGGCAGATGCTGTTTTATTTAATAAGATGCCGATGCACACCAGCCGCGTCGATGAAACCACCCTGTGGTGGAGCATTTCAGGACAGACTTGAAATAAACCATTCTAATCGCTGGTTTCCTTTAACACATTTTTATTAAA
>NC_092162.1:15989877-16034877 GCF_045791955.1 Oncorhynchus clarkii lewisi
CGCTTAACTTATTCCACATTTTGCTGTTAGTCTGAATTCCAAATGGAATAATATCACAGAACAACACACAATTAGAGGTCGACCGATTATCATTTTTCAACGCCGATACCAATTATTGGAGGACCAAAAAAAGCCGATACCGATTAATCAGCCGTTTTTATTTATTTTTTATTTGTAATAATGACAATTACAACAATACTGAATGAACACTTATTTTAACTTAATATAATACATCAATAAAATCAATTTAGCCTCAAATAAATAATGAAACATGTTCAATTTGGTTTAAATAATGCAAAAACAAAGTGTTGGCACATATTGCACTTTTACTTCTCCATGTAAAAAAGCTAACGTTTAAGTTCCTTGCTCAGAACATGAGAACATATGAAAGTTGGTGGTTCCTTTTAACATGAGACTTCAATATTCCAAGGTAAGATGTTTTAGGTTGTAGTTAATATAGTATTTATAGGACTATTTCTCTCTATACCATTTGTATTTCATATACCTTTGACTATTGGATGTTCTTATAGGCACTATAGTATTGCCAGTGTAACAGTATAGCTTCCGTCCCCCTCCTCGCCCCTACCTGGGCTCGAACCAGGAACACATCGACAACAGCCACACTCGAAGCAGCGTTACCCATCGCTCCACAAAAGCTGCAGCCCTTGCAGAGCAAGGGGAACAACTACTCCAAGTCTCAGAGCGAGTGACGTTTGAAACACTATTAGCGCGCACGCCGCTAACTAGCTAGCCATTTCACATCGGTTACACCAGCCATTAGGCTGATCGGCTTGAAGTCATAAACAGTGCTGTACTTAGCGAAGAGCTGCTGGCAAAACGCACGAAAGTGCTGTTTGAATGAATGCTTACAAGCCTGCTGCTGCCTACCATCGCTGAGTCAGACTGCTCTATCAAATCATAGACTAACATAACGCACACAAATACGAGCCTTTGGTCATTAATATGGTCGAATCCGGAAACTATCATTTCGAAAAAGAAAAAATAACATTTATTTCAGTGAAATACTGAACCATTCGGTATTTTATCTAACGGGTGGCATCCCTAAGTGTAAATATTCCTGTTAACATTGAAGGTTGTGCAATGTATGTCATAATTACGCAACATTCTGGCAAATTAGTTCGTAATGAGCCAGGCTGCCCAAACTGTTGCATATACCCTGACTCTGCGTGCAATGAACGCAAGTGAAGTGACACAATTTCACCTGGTTAATATTGCCTGCTAACCTAGATTTCTTTTAGCTAAATATGCGGGTTTAAAAATATATACTTCTGTGTATTGATTTTAAGAAAGGTATTGGTGTTTATGGTTAGGTACAGTCGTCCAACGTTTTTTTGCATATGCGCTTTTGTTAAATCCTCCCCCAGCGTTGCATCGATTATATGCAACGCAGGACACGCTAGATAAACTAGTAACTAGTAATATCATCAACCATGTTGCTAGTGATTATGATTGATTGATTGTTTTTTATAAGATACGTTTAATGCTAGCTAGCAACTTACCTGGGCTTCTACTGCATTCCCGTAACAGGCAGGCTCCTCGTGGAGTGCAATGAGAGGTGGTTAGAGCGTTGGACTAGTTAACTGTAAGGTTGCAAGATTGGATATCCCTAGCTGACAAGGTGAAAATCTGTCGTTCTGCCCCTGAACAAGGCAGTTAACCCACCGTTCCTAGGCTGTCATTGAAAATAAGAATGTGTTCTTAACTGACTTGCCTAGTTAAATAAAGGTAGACAACAAAAACAAACGGCACCCAAAAATACCCATTTCCGATTGTTATGAAAACTTGAAATCGGCCCTAATTAATCAGCCATTCCAATTAATCGGTCGACCTCTACACACAATACCCCATAAAGTGAAAACATGTTTTTAGAGTTTTTTGCGAATGTATTGAAAATGAAATGCAGTATCTAATTTACATAAGTATTCACACCCCTGATCAATACTTTTTAGAAGCACCTTTGTCAGCGATTACAGCTGTGCTTTGCACATCTGGATTTTGGGGATTTTCTCATTCTTCCTTGCAGATTTTCTCAAGCTCTGTTAAATTAGATGGGGAGTGGCGGTGGACAGCAATCTTCAAGTCTTTTCACAGATTTTCATTGGGATTCAAGACTGGGCTTTGGCTGAGCCACTCGAGAACTTTCACGTTGTTGTTCTGAAGCTATTCCCTCATTGCTTTGGCTGTATTCTTGAGGTCATTGTCCTGTTGGGACTTAAATCTTAGTTTATTGGGTTCTCCCTGAACAAGGTCCTTCTTGCCTGGTTGCTCAGTTTGGTCAAACGGTCATCTCTAGGCAGAGTCTGGGTAGTTCCTTATTTTTTGTTGTTTCCCAATGATGGAGACCACTGTGCTCTTGGAAACTTTCAACACTTGTTTTATACCCTTCACCAGATATACGCCTCATTACAATTATATCTCGGAGATCTACGGACAGTTCCTTGTACTTCCTGGTATAGTTTCTTCTCTGGCCTGCACTGTCGACTATGGGACCTTATATAAACAGATGTTTTTTCTTTCTTAATAATCAAGGATGATCAAAGGAAATGACAGTAGATGCACCTGAGCTCAATTTGGAGCGTCATGGCAAAGGGGTGTGAATACTTACAGTACAAGTCGAAAGTTTAGACACACCTACTCATTCAAGGGTTTTATTACTTTATTTTTACTATTTTCTGCATTGTAGAATAATAGTGAAGACATCAAAACTATGAAATAACACACAAAGTATCCAACAACAAAAAAATGCAAACACAACAGATTCTTCAGGCTGTAGCACAATAAAATGTAGAATAAGTCCAGGGGTATAAAAACTTTCTGAAGGCTCTGTACATGTATATCCGCCTATCATGCATACACTGACACTCTTGCGCACACACACACACACACACACACACACACACACACACACACACACTTATATACACACTCTCCCCACCACGAACACACACACACCCACCACTTATGCTGCTGCCGTACTGTTTCCTATTATTATTATTGTTTATCCTGCTATGTCACTTTCTCCTAATGCCTGCCTACATGCACAGTGTCTACCTCACATACACATTGTACATTTACCCTTTATCTTCCTCTCTTATTTCTGATTTCTCTATGTTTTTTAAATATTTTAAATATTTTTTCATTAGTTATACTTGTTTGATGTTGAATAATGCACTGTCGGGTGGGACTTGCAAGGTAAACATTTAACATGTAATATTTGGCAAATAAAAGGTGAGACTTGAAGTAGAGGGTAAGGTTCAGTGAGTTAGAGGAGGAGGGAATGACAGAAAGGAAGAAACAGGAAATATGGACATGGCTTGTAGTGGGAGAGCTAGCCAGGTGATATTTCTATATTTAAAAAACGACCAATACAACAGCGTAATAAGAGAGAACGTTGTCGTTGCGTCACGCCGGACCAGATGGCATCCACTTTGAATGAACTTTTACTTGAACTCTCCATCCTCTTTATTCTATCACAACCAAGTGTGCCTGTGGAAACGACCGCACAAGTCAGTCTATAACTCTCTACTTAAAGAGAGTCTGTAACTGAAAACGGGCATGCTGGAGGCTTTCGTGCTGATCCGCCTAGCACAAGCGTTCACGGCTAGTTCCTTCTATACGCAATTGTATTATTTTTTTCCCTGTATGTTGTAGCAGTACAATATCAAGAGACCAGCACCATTGTGAGCAAACTGGTGTTGCCCAACAATGCCCTGTTATGTCATTTTTCCAGTTGTTATGGCGCCTTAGGCAATGTTAACGCACCCATTGTTTATTGTGTGTATGTTTGGGGGGGGGGTGTATACAAAGCGTGCGCTGTTGAAGTGCTGACGTGTTTTCAGATGAGGAAAGTACGGTAGTTCATGCAGATTTCTTACCTAGTATATTTATCTAGCTAAACAATATGGAATGTACACTGAGTATACAAAACATTAAGAACACCTGCTCTTTCCATGACAGACTGACTGACCAGGTTAATCCAGGTGAAAGATATGATCTCTTATTGATGCAACTTGTTAAATCCACTTCAATCAGTGTAGATGAAGGGGAGGTGACGAGTTAAAGTATTTTAAGCCTTGAGACAAGGAGTGTTAATGAGTGCCATTCAGAGGGGGAATGACAAAATATTTAAGTGCCTTTGAACGGGGTATGGTAGAAGGTGCCAGGCGCACCGGTTCGTGTCAACAACTACAACGCTGCTGGGTTTTTCACACTCTGTGGGAAGCATTGAAGTCAACATGGGCCAGCATCCCTGTGGAACGCTTTCGACATCTTGTAGAGTCCATTCCCTGACGAACTGAGGCTCTTCTGAGGGCAAAATGAGGTGCAACTCAATATTAGCAGTGAGTTCCTAATTGGTATACTCAGTGTATATCCTGTATTATATCATGTACATGATATTGATTACTGTGCCCAATGACGCACATGAAGTCCAAAGTTACAACCAGTGAACTCTGACTAACAAAAACATATTTTTGTGTTTTATCACCAATATTGTGGGTGTTTATTTATTTTATCCGTTAACTGTTTGCAGTAGAGCTTTCATTTCTATACCATTTTTATTTTTCAGTATGTGTTTTCAGAATATGTGACTGTGTTAAGGTGCAAGTGAGTATGTTTTTGGGTGCACGAATCTTGTGTGTTCAGTTTCTTCAATGTGTTTCCACGAGTGCCCCGAATGCGTCTTCACTGCATTGCATTTTTTTGTGTGTATGTGTTTTACCGTTGCGTTGTCTGTGTGTCTGTGTGTCTGTGTGTCTGTGTTAACGTGAGATAAGAAAAAGATGAGAAGACGTTCACAGGGCTTTTTTTTACTCCGAAGCGTCCCCATCTGTTCTCCCAGGCCTAATTGTTCTTGGTGTGAAGACAGGAAAAGGGAGAGGAGCGATTGTACTCATCCTCTTCCCTGAGTTATTTCCGTAATATGAAAAGAGCGCTGCCAGAATGCTCCAGATTATTGCCATGTAAATAATGGCACTTGGCGCCGTTCCCTGCTAATGAATGTCATTTACTTTTCCAAACGCGGATTAATTATCGACCAAGGACCCCTGTCTCCTCCCACTGGGAGTCAATCGCAATTAGCGGCAGGAGATGGATGCTAATATTTCTGTGTTTTTTTATATGTGTATATGTATGTGCGCATACATATGTCGCCGTGACAGAGTAAAATAACCTTTCAATTAATTAGTTGCCTAATTCAATGGATTCAACTGTAATACGGAGAGAGTTTAGTGTTTTATGAAAAAGAGAAATGGAGAAATGTGTGGGTTGGACTGTGGGGCCCGTTTCAGTCAACTCTCCACAACCTTTTCTTGGTGAGGTTGTTGTTGGAAGTGACATTTTTCTTGTTTGCGAGGGATAACGGAGAGACGTTGGAACTTGGAAGTCCGCCTCCCAGTTTTAAAAAGAAGTCTAGGAAAACAAACAAGCCTCAAATTAGATTTCCCAAAACACAACATTCCCTCTCATTTGACACATCACTGTGGCCGGGATCCCGGAATAGAACTTCCAGAGAAATCCGCTCGGATGCGGAACAGCACGGCCATTCCTAGGATGCCGTACGCTAACAAATCACCTCAGTTATACCCCCAAAAAAGAATTTGGCAAATGCTGGCCATGTTAAAATATCAATCTTGCTTACTTTTATATTTTTCTGCCAATGTGCATTTTGAGACTAACCCGTCTAATTCTGACGTTCCGGCGTAGATGAAAAGGTTGCGTCTGCTATCACAAACTTTCTCCATCTCGTCTTTCCTCCCCTTTTCGCTCTCCCTCCTTCATTCGCTCACTCTGTCTATATCGGGTGCGTGGGCGGTGTGGAGCAGAGTTACTTAACCCAAATGAAGGTGGAGACGAGGATGAGGGTTATTGCAGCCGATGGTGTTGCCGTTTGAGCTGTGGACCCCCTTACGAGAGCAGGAGACTTTGATTTGTCTCTGGCGCTGAAGGGGTTAACTCATAACGTGTGTAGTGGTTCTGAGGACGGTCTAACATGAGACATGCAGATGAACCTGTTTGTCCTTTCATTTGTGATATATTTTCAAGTCCAATTTTTTTTGTTCCAGTTCATTCCATGATAGTTTTCAACAGATTATAAGTGTTATGTTTCTACTCCATTTGCAACCATGGCTTGCAAAGTTTGTTCATGTCAACTGAGGTTGGCATAGTGCTGCTGTAATGCCAAAAGCCAACAGCAAGGTTAGTGTGGCAGTTGTACAGAGAGAGACAGGGGTTTTGTTAATTGATAACTGTGAGAAAGGCAGAGAGCAAGGTTTTTCACGACTGGATTCTGTTACTCTTCCTTGGCTCGCCCCGTGGTGTGAAATGAACATGTCCAGACTCTCCTTCCCCACACTCTACAAACAATGGATGGGGTGTGTGTGTATGCGTCCCTGCCTGCGGTTGTGTGTCAGTGTGCATGAGTGCCAGCATGTGAATGTGTGTATTTGAACCCTGAGTGTGTGTGTGCACGTATCCATACACACACACACACACACGGTCTCCCTCTCCTCCTGTCTGTCGCTATACTCACAATAGCAGGTAAACGATAGGAGGGGCTGATGTTTGCTCATCGGAGATTGACTCTGCAAGTATGAACACATTCCAGCACCCTTCTCTCTCCCTACTCCCTACTCTCTCTCGCTCCCCTCTCTAACTCTCTCTCTCACTCCCCTCTCTCTTGCTCACTGTCTCACCCTGTCTCTCCCTGTCTCTCCCTCTCTCTCTTGCTCACTGTCTCACCCCGTCTCTCTCTTCCCTCTCTCTCTCCTCTTTCTCTCTCTCTCCTCTCTTTCCTCTCTGTCGGGAGGAGAGAGGGCATGCTGTATGCTGGTTGAGCAGGTTCTCAGAGTCAGAGGTATTTGGTGTTTCATCATTTCCTGCTGTCACTAGTTGGTTCTGAAGTTAAAAGCATAAACACTTGTTTCACTGAGGGTGGTGTAAAAAGTAGGAGTTTGTTGAAGCTTGATGTTTTTTCGTATTCGGTTGTACCATTCCAAAGTGAATATGAACTTGTGTGACAAGTAGAAGTCTTGTCATTCCTGTAATTGTTCACAAAGTTTTTGTGAAAAGTTATGTCTCTTTGTGTGTGCAAACATGATTTACATGATTTTTGTCTTTTGTCTTGTTTTGTTAGTTTCGGGGCATAGTCCCCTATTCCCTTTCAGGACCCCTCCCCTTCTCTCACACACACACACACACACACACACACACACACACACACACACACACACACACACACACACTTGCACCAGCTCTTCATCACACACCCTGTGTGGGCCTAGTAACTCAGTCACTTCTCTTTCTTACTCCTACAATACATATGGTTTATATTTGCATTCATTCTTTAAAAAAAAATGTAAACCTTTATTTAACTAGGCAAGTCAGGAGTTTGTAGTTTATAGTTACAGCATGAGGTTGTTGTACTGTGTGTAAATTACACCAGAGACTACGTCATTACATCAAAATGGTGTTCCTACTCTACCATCCCCCTGTTTTGTTTACCTGGGAAGAGTCTCACTTAAGCCCTGAAGAATGAGAAGAAGAGTGGTGATGAATAAGGGATGAACTAGAGAAATAACTACGGGCCCCAATAGTGCTGTGTCACTTTGGCTGGGGGCCAAACAGGTCATTTTCCCCACTGCCTTTTTTCGGAGGGCCTAGAGCAGCCAGCCTGTCTCATTCTGCCGCAGATCGCATGCCAAGGCCACCATTATCCTCCCGGAGACAGACAAGCCGGAGGATCTGATTGGCCGGCCGCCAGAGCTCGCTCACAAAGGCTCCTTTGACAGCAGGTCAGTTGGTTAACCAAGCAGTCGAGAGGCAGGGGCAGAAGATAAAGAGAGAATAAACTCCTCGCCCCCTTGGCTTAAAAAAGCCAAAAGGATGTGTCTTCGTGTTTGTCAAAACAATCAGAAAGTGCATTTTTAGTTTTTTTGGTTTTTAGTTTTTTTGGTTTTTAGTTTTTTTTTTTTTTTGTCAATAGCGAAGGTAAAGAAAGATGAGTTACTCTGTAGGCCTTTACTCATGTTTGGAATGTGTCGGCTGCTCGTCAGCAAATGGGGTTCTGCCATTTTGTATGGATAGAAGTTCAAATTTCAAGGGTCAACTTGACCCCTTGTGTATGTTGTGGGTGTGTGCCTGTGCACTTCGCTATCCTTTGTTGGATTTAGGCTTGCCTAGAGGTTGAATACTTATTGATTCAAGACATTGCTCAAATTTCTAAAAACATCTTTTCACTTTGTCATTATGGGCTATTGAGTGAGGTGAAAAATATATTAAATCCATTTTGAATTCAGGCTGAAACACAACAAAATGTGGAATGAGTCAAGGGTTTTGAATACTTTCTGAAAGCACTGTAAATAGATAGATTTGCTGTGTCAGCGATTACATAGCCAACATGTCACATTTCGTGCCGTAATCTGGCATGATCGCACAATCCTGACACAATCCTGTCTTTGCGCGTTAATTCGCCTGTAGTAATCCTATGCTATAGCTGACAGTCTCATATCCCATTTTCCCATAGTAATGCTTTTTGGAAGATCAACTGACACAGCTGTGTGTTAAATAGCATGCTGTCTTTAGGAAGGCCCCCACACTCATTATCTATATCTGACAGATAAGTCCACACCACTGTAGCTCTCTGCTTCTGCTATGGCTCTGCTCTGCCGCCCCTGTCTCCCCTGTGTACCAGCCGCTTTGCATACGACTGATGTTTAAATGCTGCGTTGTTAACTGACGTTGGGTAGCTCTTCACTGACCCGGGAGGCATTTGCTTGTTTGATCACGGGGCAGGAGTTTTAATGTATCCAAGCGTCATTGTTCCGCAGCACCCAGAATAGGGTCGAGGACGAAGGCAGGAGGATCCTATGGGGGGGGGTAGGGTTTTATTAGTCAAATAACTATTGGTCAGCAGGGCCATGGAGGAGCGCTGACCTTGCGCTTCGTCCTACCCGGGGAGGCTGGAAGGTTAGCAGCAACGACACGGGTTAACGTCTGTTAGCCGGGAGACGGGGAATCGCTATTTCAGTTAGTTATTCAAAGAAGATGTCCAGTTGATTGGAATTGTAAAGATTTAAAAGATGTTTTAGTGTGCCTACGTATTTGTTTTTTATCTTGTCTGTTTGCATGCATGCGTGATCATTTGGCGTTGTGTGGGTCGTTTCTCTTTTTTTGCCACTCATTTACATACTCTAAATAGATCTTTACCACACCTATCTTTCTGGCTTCATAAGAGAAGCAACACTTCACTCTAGTTCATCCTCTACTCGCTGGATCCAGCTGTGTGAGTTTTTACCAACAATTCTCAGCCAATCATCTGTCTGCTCCCAGCCCCCTTCCCCAGCCTCTCATTGGCCATGGAGGAGTAGACCAATGGGTAGAAAAATCCCAGTGTCAGCATGAACTTCTCCTATAGCAGTGGCACTGAGGGGACAGGACTCACCACAAACCCAACAGAAGTAAAAGACAAACCAGACAAGAGAAGTTTGTGTGTTCTCAGGAGATGTTCATGTCATGGCCCTGCTCCTATGTTGAAGCCAAAGAGGGTTGAGTCCTGATTGACACTTCATTGAAACACTCCTCTCTCTTTTTCCCCTCTCTCTCGTTCTTTATGTGAAAAATGCATTTCTACTCTGTGAGTTCCAAGCAGCACTGGCCCCCGCCATAAGACAATCCTGCCCCTCTTCAGTATTAATAATGGATGCATTTTTCATAGTGTCCTCTGGTTCCTCGGTCGGCCTGTGATGTGTTGTATGTATGAGGATGGAAATGTGGTGTATCTGAGAAAGGGACTCGAGCCCTAGGACAGGTACTGTACATACCTTACTGTATGTGACCAAGAGGAGAAACTGGAAACATCAATGTGTGAGGTTTGTAGTGATTCAGTTGGGTAACGTTTGTGTAAGGGCCTGTATAAGGGATTTTCGACATATCACACGTACTGTGTGTGTGTGTGTATATGTGTGTGTGTACGTGTGTGTATATATATATATATATATATATATATATATATATATATATATATATATATATATATATATATATATACATACACACACACACTACTATTCAAATAGATATTCCATATAAAATATGCTGTTTCCAGCTACAATAGTCATTTACAACATTAACAATGTCTACACTGTATTTCTGATCATTTTGATGTTATTTTATTGGGCAAAACATTTGCTTTTCTTTCAAAATCGAGGACATTTCTAAGTGACCCCAAACTTTTGAGCAGTAGTGTGTATATATGTTTCCTTTTGAATGGTAATGTGTATATATGTTTCCTTTTGGACGGTAGTGTGTATATATGTTTCCTTTTGAACGGTAGTGTGTATATATGTTTCCTTTTGAACGGTAGTGTGTATATATTTTTCCTTTTGAACGGTAGTGTGTATATATGTTTCCTTTTGAACGGTAGTGTGTATATATGTTTCCTTTTGAACGGTAGTGTGTATATATGTTTCCTTTTGAACGGTAGTGTGTATATATTTTTCCTTTTGAACGGTAGTGTGTATATATGTTTCCTTTTGAACGGTAGTGTGTATATATGTTTCCTTTTGAACGGTAGTGTGTATATATGTTTCCTTTTGAGCGGTAGTGTGTATATATTTATCCTTTTGAGCGGTAGTGTGTATATATGTTTCCTTTTGAACGGTAGTGTGTATATATGTTTCCTTTTGAACGGTAGTGTGTATATATGTTTCCTTTTGAACGGTAGTGTGTATATATTTATCCTTTTGAGCGGTAGTGTGTATATATGTTTCCTTTTGAACGGTAGTGTGTATATATGTTTCCTTTTGAACGGTAGTGTGTATATATTTATCCTTTTGAGCAGTAGTGTGTATATATGTTTCCTTTTGAACGGTAGTGTGTATATATGTTTCCTTTTGAACGGTAGTGTGTATATATGTTTCCTTTTGAACGGTAGTGTGTATATATGTTTCCTTTTGAACGGTAGTGTGTATATATTTATCCTTTTGAGCTGTAGTGTGTATATATGTTTCCTTTTGAACGGTAGTGTGTATATATGTTTCCTTTTGAACGGTAGTGTGTATATATGTTTCCTTTTGAACGGTAGTGTGTATATATGTTTCCTTTTGAACGGTAGTGTGTATATATGTTTCCTTTTGAACGGTAGTGTGTATATATTTTTCAGCAGTGGCGTGGAGTTTCCCTTAATATTGGGAAAACACTGATATTAATAACTATTGAAGTGTAATTAATTTCTTATAGCAGTGCTTCCCAAGTTTCTTTTTCACTCATGCCTCCTTTCAACATGGGGGAAAATCCTGTTTCTGTAGCGTGAGGCAGCTTGATGTAAGTCCACCCCCTGGACTAAGCTGTCAGTGAGCAGATTTCAGCATGGCCTTTAATCATCCAGGGTCCCTCTGCTCTTCAATCCCAAAAACTACTATTTGACACTGCAACCAAATCGAAAGCAAGATGTTGCAATACATTCAAAACCTTTCCATTTTTCAGTGATATGTTGGTTGATGCTGCCATGGAATGTACAGTACACAATAGGAGCATGGTGTGAAATCTAGGTGTAATTAACACGGCTTAAAGCTGATTAATTTATAAAAGACTTCAAGTCAGTTACTGAAAAATGTGCATATTTCTGCAGTTACTAAGTATTTAATAATATACACATTTGATTTGAATTCTAAAATCTTACTCTAATTCATTTTCACTCCAGCATAGAAGTGTAAAATGAAGTCATTTATAATCCAAGTGTGCCCCAAATAGAAAGATGACCTCTGTGGTGAAAATAAAGAGTTTAGTTGAGGTCCAGGTGCAGCGGGGGCAGCTACCTCGGTCGGCAGGTAGCCTAGTGGTTAGAGCGTTGCACTAGAAACCGAAAGGTTGCAAGATCGAATCCTGGAGCTGACAAGGTAAAAATCTGTCGTTCAGCCCCTGAACAAGGCAGTTAACCCACTGTTCCTATGAAAATAAGAATTTGTTCTTGCCTAGCTAAATAAACTTTTTTTAAAGTCTCCAAATCTCTTGTATCCTTTTGGTCCCTTTGTCTAACCTGTCATCAGCACTTGAACACTCATCATTCATGTGTGGAGTGTTCGCCAAGCTTTGGATTCCTGCTTTCTCTGCAAGAAGCAGTAATGAATGCTCAAGCAGATGGGAACAACATTCACTGATTCAAATATCATTTTTACCAAATAGAATTACAGGAGACTTGACGGGAGACTTAGGTTTCTAACTACAAACCTATTTAGGAAACCAACCATAATAGTGCGTACTACTCTCTTCGTGCTATTTACAGTACTTTCAGTACTCTTTTCCATGGTACACAAGAGTGAGGAAAACTAACCAACATAATGAAGTGTTGCTTGAAATTGGAAAGACAAAAGTTATTTTACAACGTACAGTACTTTAGATAAGTCAATATTACCGGGAACTACAGAACACATTTGATTGAAATGCCCTATTAAGAATGCCCTATTAAGAATGCCCTATTAAGAATGCCCTATTAAGAATGCCCTATTAAGAATGCCCTATTAAGAATGCCCTGTTAGGAATGCGCTGTTAAGAATGCCCTATTAAGAATGCCCTATTAAGAATGCCCTATTAAGAATGCCCTGTTAAGAATGCCCTGTTAAGAATGCCCTATTAAGAATGCCCTGTTAAGAATGCCCTGTTAAGAATGCCCTGTTAGGAATGCCCTGTTAATTGAATTTGCACAGTAAATGCACCATGTAAAAATGGTAGGCTATTTTAAGATATGACTTGCATACAGTGCAGATTCAGGAACCCAAATGTTTTGTTTCCATGTTATGTGCTTGCAGTGTAGGCAGCCTACTATTTTATTCACAGGACCCCAATATACACAGACTCTTCAGTTAGTTCTGTCCCACCCTGTTGATGGGACCTTGGCTTGTCTCTAGAATCTCTAACCACTAGCCAAGGTCCTATCAATAGGGTGGGACAACTTCTATTGTAGATTTTCTCTAATTGAAATAAGAAATAAAGTTGTTTCTGAAAGTATTCTAAGGGTGATTTAGAATATTTTTAGGTTACATAAACCGTCACCAATTATCACTGGTTTTGATCAATTGCGCTCACATGTGAGATGCCCATCTCGTCACTTCGCACAAGAAACTTTCCCCATTTGGAAACATTTGTATTTTCTATATGATTCTTATTCGTGAATTTACCTTGTTAAATTTGACTACACAATTTTATTTGTTTGAAGTTAACACAGCTTTGAGGGTTTGTTATTTTTCACGTTTTAATGTCACATGCACAATTACAGTAAAGAGAAGGGGAAGAGAGGAGGCGGCGCAGCTTACAGTGAGGCGCGTCGACAAGGAGGTCACCAGTTAGAACTAATTCATTGTGTATTATTATTGGGATGTCATCTCTTGACTTCCGTTTCCTGGAGCGACTCCCAAAGCAGCACTGATGCCCCCTGACCTTTCAATCCTGGTTCTCGAGCATGGAGAGGTGAACCGGCAATCTGCATCTCTCACGCCTACTCCCCCGCCCCATAGGGAAATAAGTTCAGAGATGGCAGGAAATGTAAAAAAATATATTTAAAAAAGAAAGAAAGAAAGAAAAGGGAAAACATTTAGGAAGAAGGGAAAAAAAAGTATTGGTGTATTAAATTGTGCAGCTGTTAGAGAAGACTTTCTGAACGCCTCCTCTCTCTCCCTCCTCTCTTGCCTCCCTGTCGTTCCATCGCTCAGATTCCTATAGATTTTTCCGTAGTTTTCTGCAGCCTGACCCTGTGTGGCTGCGGGGCCTGATTAGTCCGATTCGGAGCGGAGTCTATTGATTCCAGCCTCCAGGGCACTAAGCAAATGGAGCCGGAGCAACAAGTCAATAACACCGTTATTGCAACAAACCTGCTGCACTGATGGCTTCGTGCTCAAATTGTTCTTTTTTTTTTAAGAAGGAGTGGGGGGGTGGGGTTGGGAGTGAGGCAGGCAATCATGAGTGAATCAGTGTCACTCAAGGCTACCTCCCCTCTACCCCTCCTCTCACCTCTCCTTATTCTCACTATCTCTTTACCCCCCCTCTCTCCTCTGCCTCTATCACATTGTTTTTCTCTCTCTTATCCCCCTCCACTACCTCTCCTCCATACCCCCCCCCCCCTCACACAGCTGAGACGGGTTGTACCGGGGAAAGAGAGGGAAGTGGGTCTGCAAATTTAATGCATCGGCATGGATTATTTAGACGGACTAAAACCTCCCTTGTAGTGTCAAGCGGTGGATGACATGATCCTTTTTTCTCACTGGACTGACCGACCAGCTTGAAACTTCCCCCGTTTATCCACTAGGAGAGACAGAACGGAGCTGGTTGGCATTGAGAAGGAACACCAGGCCCAAACAAGTGGTTATCCAACAACCGATGAATCACAAACTAAGATTCTGTTGCGGCTTCTTGTGTAATCTCATTGTTATTTCACAAAGACGCGTCAGTTGCACTCCTGTAGTTTTCCACTTTTACACGACGCCTTCTTGATGCGAAAACTAACACAAACTATCTCACACACACACCGTAGACCTCAGCTGATCTCCTGTGCTCCCTGCCTGCCGGCCACACTAGCGCAGTGTGTGCATGACCCCGGAGGCCGCAGGGTTAACTCTGCGCTAGGCCGCTAACCTCCTCAGCCATTGTTTGCATAGGTCACTGACACAAGTGCTGTGTGCCACGAGGAGTCTTCTGTAGAGTGGCTTCCGAGCACCTATTCCCCCCCCGCCCCTCCACAACTCCCTCGCTTCGCCATGGCAAGGACGGTCGTTGTGCGGCATTGTGATGTTTGCAGTGTGTTGCTTCTGTTCCTGCCTTTCAGCACCGGGTTGAAGTGATCGTAGCGAAGCAAATTCAGGTTGTTGATTCAGTCTTGCCATTTGTTTTCAGTTATTCACTGCTCTGCCGCTTTGTGCAACCATCGCCTCATGCGGCCATTTCTCTTTTCATTCTTGCTAATGCTTGTCTATTAGTATTGTCAATATACAGGTAACCGCCAAAATAAAAGAAACACCAACATAAAGTGTCTTAACCCTTCTGCTCCAGTTTCCGCAGCCCCGCATACATCTCATTAACAGCGAAACACTTCATTCAGCCTCATTTACTGCCTTTAAATTTTTTAATTTTTTTAACATAGCTGATATGGCTGACATCCTTAAACAAATGTTGTTCCTACTGACAATTGAGATGCTGCATAAGGGGACGACGAGTGGATGAGAGGCGATCCGTAATTTTCGATTAAGACATTAATGAGCGAGCTAGGACAGACGGAGTCAATATAACTATTTGTTCAGCACTTTTGAAATGTGCAGCGATAGAATTCTGAACATGGGCCGTTCTTACAGTGTTCTTCCTGTACACCAAGTCAGGACCGTAGAATAAATAAAGGGGGCATATAAGCAGACAAGCTCTTACAATATTCAATGATTACATTTCTCTAAAACAGGCTATAGGCTACATGTGCACCACCAAGTCAGAACAGTAGGCTATGTTATGAGGGGGAAAGGGACCAAATTATTATGATGAAGCACATGGGCAACTAACCACTTACTACACAACATACACTTAGTATTACTTTCTTAGCTACAGTATACATATCTTCCTGACGTATTACATTATTTGTATGCAGCAGTATACAATACATTTTTGGACTCGACTTGTTGCGCTGTCCTCACTTGAACGGGAAGGTGGCGCGGCGGTTCTTGTGGGCAAATTTTGTCAGCAGACTTTATCATCAAAGTCGGGCAATATTTGGATGTATGGTGCTTTCAAGTCAATTGAGAACTCTGGGGTAAAAAAAAAACAAAAAACAAAGTTGAATCATGACGTCAGTGATCTTCAGGTCGGAGTTCTAGAAAGAGTAGTTAGATGACCGTTCAAAACGTGTTTTCCCAGTTTTTAGTTTTTTTTCCAGTTCCCAGTTGTCTTGAACTCAGTGAAGTCTGAGATTTCCCAGTTCCGAGTTTCCAGTTGTTTTGAACATGGAAGACATCATGCTGGATTGACAACATGGCCAATGTATTCAACCTTTTCTGGCCCATGGTGTTGAATGCTTATCCTTTTAAGCTTGGAAAATAGACCCTTAAACCCAGACTTGGACCACACACCCACTCCACTCAATAGCAGGCTAGTGATTGCTTTGCAACACTTGCAGTTAGCCACTGATTACTTCCAAACCACGCATTGTTGAATTAGCTATTTCCAACTTGTTGTGTAATGTTTAAGTCCAATGGCTAATGAGCACCGATACATTTTATCTATCATTGCTCTTTATATGAGAAGGATTGAAAAGGATTGTCGACATGATTCATGATGATGGCTTCTTGTCTTGCTTGCTAGCTAAGATTGTGAAAGTATGGTGTAGACATGATCAGTCCAATCAAGGCTTTGGAATATAATGTGTTTTGACGTCATTTTATCTGTGGCCAATGACCTTGAGCCTTCTGGATGAGCACTTCTAATGTAACTATGGCAGCACCCAAGGGGCTTAAATTTTCGAACTCTCCCTGTAGATTCTGAGGTGATGAATTTTCCCCATGAGCACTGAGCCAATCACGGCGCAACTAGAGAACATTACCAACCCCTACACTCCATATTTTCCGCTGGCTGCCCCACCACCACAGAAAGCAGCTTTATTAACTCAATGATTATATTTTTTTTACATAGTTTGCAAACTGATATGTGACGTAATAATTCCAAAAGAACATGCAAAACAGGCAAAGACAAAAAAAAGGTTTTGCTAAACAGCTCATAACCGATAGGGCTCTACCCCACCTGTGTGTGTGTGTGTGTGTGATAACTGAGTAGGCAATTATATGTCTTTATGTGTTTTATTGTGTGTGTTTTGGGGTTGAGATCAGTACATCAACATTACCCATATCTGGAGACTCAGGATGCTGAATGAAGCCACTGGGGGTTTTAAGCAAATATTTGAGACTTTATTTAAAATGGCAAATAAACACATAAGGAGTCTCCACACCATTTAATTAAAAGATGTAGACATAAACACATTTCCTCCTTACTTCTCCTCCGTAGTATCCTAGATGGCTCTATTTTTCGACACAATTTGTTTAAAGCGTTTTATCTTATTGAAGGAGTGGAGACCAGTACTCGGACTGCCTGCTTAAGCAAACAATGTAACATGTTACCATGACCACAGTGGAACGCGGTACCATGACCACAGTGGAACGCGGTACCATGACCACAGTGGAACGCGGTACCATGACCACAGTGTAACGTGGTACCATGACCACAGTGGAAGGTGGTACCATGACCACGGATGACCAATTCCATGACGAAAGAAATCGGTATGAAATGACAATTCCTACTAGCTTGTCAGACACAATACTTCGACATAAAAAAGCAGCACAACATGCACCTATAAAGCTGACTTAATAACTTTCACCAAAGTCTCTACAAGACATCTGTGTGACAGAATCCAATCAAAGCCCTGTGTGGCATCCATCTTTCTCCTTTCTCTCGATCTGTGGCAGGTATCGTGTGACTGAAACGCAGCACACCGACGTCATAAACCAGAGCATCCGGGCTCAACTTCTTTTGTGTTTTTTGGTGTGTTTTCTTTCCTCCCTTTCGATTGGACAGACCATAAGCATGATTTATGTGGCCTAGTGAGATTTCAATACTGAAAAGACAATACAAATGTATGTGCATCATAGTTTTGGAGGCCCATGGTTTCATGGCTAGTGTTGACACTTTCAGCAGGGCCCGGTAATCCGATACGCGGGGGGCCCTCCGATGGAATGTGTCCGAGAGGTTTTGAGTTCGGAAATCCTAGCAGGCGAGACGAAATAGTGAGAAACGTCATTTATTGGGCGCTGTATAAACGCTGTACTATTCACTATCAACCTCCAGGCTGGAAAGATTCCCGTCTCAATGTCCCACTCCGCCCAGTCACCTTCCCAGAATGCGTAGCATCAGTCACAGGAGCAGTTGGTACCCTTGCATATAGTATAACCTCGTAAAAGGAAATGGAAGCTATAAAAGTGCTTTATTTCACATGAACCATCCATGTATGGCCTACATACACAGTTGTGCGTGGCATTTGCACAGCAGTATAACCTTGCCCTCCAAGTGAAGGCCCCTCTAAGAAATCCCACAGAGACACATTTGAGCGTTGTAGATGTATGCCACCAAATTAAAAGAAAATTGAAGCCATTGTGGACCCACTCGAAAAGCTCCTCAGCTCGGCTTTCTCCAGCTATTTGTTTGTTCTGAGATGCCTATGTCCTGTGACACAGAAAGGGAAGAGGAAAGGTGAAGTTTGCGGGGACACACAATGCACACATTATCCCTTTCTGCACATTTAGCCTTGTACAGAGTGCATTGATTCTGCGACTGTCTGGGATACATTGACGCTAGGTAGGGCTTGTGATCTCTCATCGGCTTACTTGACCACAGCGCTGAACGTGCACAAAGAACCCTGTGCTGCGTTTCACATCAGCGAGAGAGCAGGGGACTGGGGATAAAGAGGAAGAGAGAGAATTGGGGGGGGGGGGGGGGGAGCGAGAGAATGGGGGGGGGAAGAGGGAGAGAGAGAATTGGGGGGGGGGGGAAGAGGGAGAGAGAGAATGGGGGGGGGGGAGAGAGCGTGTGAAGAGAATATGGAAAAGGGTGGAATAAGGGATGCAAGGAAATAAAGGAAAGCAGGGAGGGAGTGATCCTATTAAGGCGAAGGAGAAAGTGTGGGAGAAAGAGGTTAAACAAGAAAAGGTGAGGTAAGTATAAAACAGAAAAGGAGTACATGAAGCAAGGAGAGGGGGATGGGGTGAGAGAGATTTTACAGAGAGAGAACTACTACTCTGGCAAGCTGCCTGCTAGGTCAGTGATCTGTTTATCTATAATTTTAAAAAAACGAAGAGAAAGCCACATCATACCAGGACATGAAACTGCAGGTGCCTGAAACCACTGCAGGCAAAAGTTCTTGAAAATTCCAGAAAGAGTTGCAAGCGAGGTCTTTTCTCTCCCTCTCGCTCACTCTATCGCTCACTTTCTCTGGTTCTCTTTTACACACACTTACTTAGCGCACTATGTCTTCTCTTTTTCCCCCTCTCTCTCTCCTCCTCCATTTCCTCTCTGCATCTCATTCTCTCTCCCCCTCCATCTCATCTTCCTCTCTGCATCTCATTCTCTCTCCCCCTCCATCTCCTCTTCCTCTCTGCATCTCATTCTCTCTCCCCCTCCATCTCCTCTTCCTCTCTGCATCTCATTCTCTCTCCCCCTCCATCTCCTCTTCCTCTCTGCATCTCATTCTCTCTCCACCCTCCAACACTTTTCCAGGAGAGTTCCAAGTCCTCGGCTGCTGGCCAGGTTGTTAGCCTCCAAATAAAAAATGGATGAACTTGTAGAGCCCCGGTGCTGCTCTCGTGGGTCTGTGCGAAGTTCGAGTGCAACTCGCTCAGACCATGAACTCCAAACGGATACAATCGAACGTCCTTCCAACCGTCGCACAGAATGTACAATAGTGTAAATAGAGCTAAAGATTGAACAAGGTCGTGTGGGAAGGGAAAGAGAGCCCTCGTTACATATCAAGTCCTGTGGTGTATATGAGAATTTTTTTCTAGAATTTCCTTAAAACGATATATTATTTTGTTCATACGTTAATTGATAAAAGACAGCCATTGGGTAATTGCACAGTAATTTGGCTAATAAGCCCTTGTGAAAATGTTTATTATATTATTCAGGTCCTATTGAGATACAACATCCAGTAGGGTATAGAGTGTGTGTTTGTGCATAAGTACTGTTTTTCATTCGGGAATTACATGATGTCGGGGCCTTTTTAAAGTGAATAATATACAATTAAAGAGCTGTGTTTTTCCCAGCCGTCAGCCCTGGCAGTCTGTGTGTTACTATCCTCGTGGGTACCAGAAATCCCCAAAAGTCCCCACAAGGATAGTAAAACGAGGACAATTCTCCCTCGTGGGGACATTTCCCAGGTCCCCATGAGGACAAAGGCCATTTTTAAGGTTTAGGACTAGGGTTAGAATAAGGGTTAGCTTTAGAGTTGGCGTTACGGTTAGGTGTAGGGTTAGGGACAATAGGATTTTGAATGGAAATCAGTTTTAGGTCCCCACAAGGATAGTAAAAAAAAGTGTGTGTGTGTGCGCGTGCGTGTTAAGCTGTAAAAACTCTTTACGGGAAAAAATGATGCTTTAATACACGCTCTTGCTGTGCTTGTGTGCCCACACTGTCTGTGTGTGAGTGAGAGAGACCCCTGTCAGGGCCTAGAAAGAGTGATTAATTGGAACCAGTTATAGAAAATCTAATTTAGCTTGAACACACCCTTGGGGGCAATGGGCAGAACATACATACAGAGGATTCAAGTCTCATTCTATTACTGAGGGGGGTATATGACAAAACAGCATCAAGGACTTAGCTAGCGGACTTGGCTAAATATCCTGTACTAACTTTCCTTTTTTTTTTTGAAAGATGAGCTTGAAATGGGCTTGGTCTAATTGACTCCTCAACCAACCACACACACTAAAACAGCTTTCTTAATGAACCGGAAAATGATTTCTGGTTTATAAACATTAGCTAGCTAGCTCATTGAACCTGCTTTGTGGTGTAGCCCTGAGGTCAACCTATTATCCAAGCGCTAGGCAGAACCCCTCACCTTTTTCAATGTGGTTGACCGGTTTCATTTAGTTTGGAAGCTCTTCTGATAAAATGGTGAAGATTTGACTCATTCTACCCTCTGTTTCATTCATTTGAAACATGGCCGTTCTTATAGCTATTTCCATTGAATCAATCTTGATTTTATATTCTTCTGTAACCCTGTTTATATTCCTCTATAACCCTGTTTATATTCCTCTATAACCCTGTTTATATTCCTCTATAACCCTGTTTATATTCCTCTATAACCCTGTTTATATTCCTCTATAATCCTGTTTATATTCCTCTATAATCCTGTTTATATTCCTCTATAACCCTGTTTATATTCCTCTATAACCCTGTTTATATTCCTCTATAATCCTGTTTATATTCCTCTATAACCCTGTTTATATTCCTCTATAACCCTGTTTATATTCCTCTATAACCCTGTTTATATTCCTCTATAAGCCTGTTTATATTCCTCTATAAGCCTGTTTATATTCCTCTATAACCCTGTTTATATTCCTCTATAACCCTGTTTATATTCCTCTATAAGCCTGTTTATATTCCTCTATAAGCCTGTTTATATGCCTCTATACCCCTGTTTATATTCCTCTATAAGCCTGTTTATATTCCTCTATAACCCTGTTTATATTCCTCTATAAGCCTGTTTATATTCCTCTATAAGCCTGTTTATATTCCTCTATAAGCCTGTTTATATTCCTCTATAACCCTGTTTATATCCCTCTATAAGCCTGTTTATATTCCTCTATAAGCCTGTTTATATTCCTCTATAAGCCTGTTTATATTCCACTATAAGCCTGTTTATATTCCTCTATAATCCTGTTTATATTCCTCTATAACCCGGTTTATATTCCTCTATAATCCTGTTTATATTCCTCTATAACCCTGTTTATATTCCTCCTATAACCCTGTTTATATTCCTCTATAACCCTGTTTATATTCCTCTATAACCCTGTTTATATTCCTCTATAATCCTGTTTATATTCCTCTATAACCCTGTTTATATTCCTCTATAACCCTGTTTATATTCCTCTATAACCCTGTTTATATTCCTCTATAATCCTGTTTATATTCCTCTATAACCCTGTTTATATTCCTCCTATAACCCTGTTTATATTCATCTATAACCCTGTTTATATTCCTCTATAACCCTGTTTATATTCCTCTATAACCCTGTTTATATTCCTCTATAACCCTGTTTATATTCCTCTATAACCCTGTTTATATTCCTCTATAACCCTGTTTATATTCCTCTATAAGCCTGTTTATATTCTTCTATAAGCCTGTTTATATTCCTCTATAAGCCTGTTTATTTTCCTCTATAAACCTGTTTATATTCCTCTATAAGCCTGTTTATATTCCTCTATAACCCTGTTTATATTCCTCTATATTCCTGTTTATATTCCTCTATAACCCTGTTTATATTCCTCTATAACCCTGTTTATATTCCTCTAGAAACCTGTTTATATTCCTCTATAACCCTGTTTATATTCCTCTATAACCCTGTTTATATTCCTTTATAAGCCTGTTTAAATAGACAACTTTGACTTGACTGTTTGTGTAGAGGAGGGGAGTGAAGATGAGCGATAGAATAAAAGATGTATTTGTATTAGTTTATGATCACAAGCACACGTTCGTCAGGGCTCCCCCCCCCCCCCCCCCCCCCCAGCTTTCTGCACGATGTCCATCACTTTCTCTGTGAACACATTGATCGTTCCAGCACCCTTCCCTCCTCCCTCTTTTCCCCTCCATCTTCCCCTCCCTTCTTTTCTCTCCTCTCCTTCACTCCTCTCCCATGCTGCATATTCCCAGGATTTAGAGAAAGAACCAGAACGGGTCAGACAGCCATTGATTTGTGTTTTATTGGCCTAGTAGTTGAAAGAAGGTGGATAAAGGAGAAAAACATCTCTGGGTTTTAAGTTTGTGTTGTACGGTAGTATTGCTGTGTAGTGTCCGTATGTCTGTCTGTCCGCACGTCCACCTCAGAGCCAGCAGAGAGGTGGTGTGTGAGGGGCTGTAGAGAATTTAGGGTTGTGGGGGGGTGCATGGCACAAAGGGGCTGGACCCAGACCCCCCCCCACACACACACACACACACACACACACCCACACACATCACAGAGGTGTATCCCTGGTCTCATTAGAGCTGGTAATAAGGGTGTGCTGTGAAGAAAAAACACTAAGGGGGGAGAAAAAAATAAGAGTTTTTAAATTTTAATACCACTGGTATGATTTTGTGAATCTTTCCTGACAGAAAAGTCCTCATTATTTTCATCTCTCTGAGGAGGCTCTCTTCCAGCCTCCTTCCCCGGGTAAACGGACTCTTCTAGAGTTTCTGTTTTTTCCCTCGTGCTCTCCGCTGCGTCTTCTCTCGTTTTTATTCTCCATTGCTCTAGCCCTCTTTCCTCTCCATCTCTCCTCCCCCTCTCTCATACTTCTCCCTCCTCTCTCCTTCCAACTCTCTCCCTCACTTGCATGCACATATAGCGTCCCCCATCTTTGGAAAGTGCCACAGCTGCTTTTCTCTCTAGTAAACTGATTGGTTGGTTGGTAGGGTAGAAGAGGTCCTATAACCAATAGAACCAGCCCTCCTGAACTTCTATAGAAGGCACTGGTGTTGGGATGGTGTATTGTGTGTGTATTTGGGAGAGAGAGAGAATGGGTGGAGAGGGAGAGAATGGGTGGAGAGGGAGAGAATGGGTGGAGAGGGAGGGACTGGGTGGAGAGGGAGGGACTGGGTGGAGAGGGAGGGACTGGGTGGAGAGGGAGGGACTGGGTGGAGAGGGAGAGACTGGGTGGAGAGGGAGAGACTGGGTGGAGAGGGAGAGACTGGGTGGAGAGGGAGAGACTGGGTGGAGAGGGAGAGACTGGGTGGAGAGGGAGAGACTGGGTGGAGAGGGAGAGACTGGGTGGAGAGGGAGAGACTGGGTGGAGAGGGAGAGACTGGGTGGAGAGGGAGAGACTGGGTGGAGAGGGAGAGACTGGGTGGAGAGGGAGAGACTGGGTGGAGAGGGAGAGACTGGGTGGAGAGGGAGAGACTGGGTGGAGAGGGAGAGAATGGGTGGAGAGGGAGAGAATGGGTGGAGGGGGAGAGGATGGGTGGAGGGAGAGGATGGGTGGAGGGAGAGGATGGGTGGAGAGAGAGGATGGGTGGAGAGAGAGGATGGGTGGAGAGAGAGAATGGGCGGAGAGAGAGGATGGGTGGAGAGAGAGAATGGGCGGAGAGAGGGAGAGAATGGGCGGAGGGAGAGATAATGGGTAAAGAGGGAGAGAGAGAGAGAATGGTAAAGAGGGAGGGAGAGAGAGAGAATGGTAAATAGGGAGGGAGAGAGAGAGAATGGTAAAGAGGGAGGGAGAGAGAGAGAATGGTAAAGAGGGAGGGAGAGAGAGAGAATGGTAAAGAGGGAGGGAGAGAGAGAGAATGGTAAAGAGGGAGGGAGAGAGAGAATGGGGAGAGAGAGAGAATGGGTAAAGAGGGAGGGAGAGAGAGAGAATGGGTAAAGAGGGAGGGAGAGAGAGAGAATGGGTAAAGAGGGAGGGAGAGAGAGAATGGGTAAAGAGGGAGGGAGAGAGAGAATGGGTAAAGAGGGAGGGAGGGAGAGAGAGAGAATGGGTAAAGAGGGAGGGAGAAAGAGAGAATGGGTAAAGAGGGAGGGAAAGAGAGAGAATGGGTAGGGAGAGAGAGAGAATGGGTAAAGAGGGAGGGAGAGAGAGAGAATGGGTAAAGAGGGAGGGAGAGAGAGAATGGGTAAAGAGGGAGGGAGAGAGAGAATGGGTAAAGAGGGAGGGAGAGAGAGAATGGGTAAAGAGGGAGGGAGAGAGAGAATGGGTAAAGAGGGAGGGAGGGAGAGAGAATGGGTAAAGAGGGAGGGAGGGAGAGAGAATGGGTAAAGAGGGAGGGAGGGAGAGAGAATGGGTAAAGAGGGAGGGAGGGAGAGAGAATGGGTAAAGAGGGAGGGAGGGAGAGAGAATGGGTAAAGAGGGAGGGAGGGAGAGAGAATGGGTAAAGAGGGAGGGAGGGAGAGAGAATGGGTGGAGAGGGAGAGAATGGGTGGAGAGGGAGAGAATGGGTGGAGAGGGAGAGACTGGGTGGAGAGGGAGAGAATGGGTGGAGAGGGAGAGACTGGGTGGAGAGGGAGAGACTGGGTGGAGAGGGAGAGACTGGGTGGAGAGGGAGGGAGGGAGAGAGAATGGGTAAAGAGGGAGAGAGAATGGGTAAAGAGGGAGGGAGGGAGAGAGAATGGGTAAAGAGGGAGGGAGGGAGAGAGAATGGGTGGAGAGGGGGAGAATGGGTGGAGAGGGAGAGAATGGGTGGAGAGGGAGAGAATGGGTGGAGAGGGAGAGAATGGGTGGAGAGGGAGAGAATGGGTGGAGAGGGAGAGACTGGGTGGAGAGGGAGAGACTGGGTGGAGAGGGAGAGAATGGGTGGAGAGGGAGAGAATGGGTGGAGGGAGAGAGAATGGGTAAAGAGGGAGAGAGAGAGAGAGAATGGTAAGGATGGAGGGAGAGAGAGAGAATGGTAAAGAGGGAGGGAGAGAGAGAGAATAGAGAATGGGTAAAGAGGGAGGGAGGGAGGGAGAGAGAATGGGTAAAGAGGGAGGGAGGGAGAGAGAATGGGTGGAGAGGGAGAGAATGGGTGGAGAGGGAGAGAATGGGTGGAGAGGGAGAGAATGGGTGGAGAGGGAGAGACTGGGTGGAGAGGGAGAGACTGGGTGGAGAGGGAGAGAATGGGTGGAGAGGGAGAGAATGGGTGGAGAGGGAGAGAATGGGTGGAGAGAGAGGGAGAGGATGGGTGGAGAGAGAGGGAGAGGATGGGTGGAGAGAGAGGGAGAGGATGGGTGGAGAGAGAGAATGGGCGGAGAGAGGGAGAGAATGGGCAGAGAGAGAATGGGCGGGGAGAGGGAGAGAATGGGCAGAGGGAGAGAGAATGGGTAAAGAGGGAGAGAGAGAGAGAGAATGGTAAAGAGGGAGGGAGAGAGAGAGAATGGTAAAGAGGGAGGGAGAGAGAGAGAATGGTAAAGAGGGAGGGAGAGAGAGAGAATGGTAAAGAGGGAGGGAGAGAGAGAATGGGTAAAGAGGGAGGGAGAGAGAGAATGGGTAAAGAGGGAGGGAGAGAGAGAATGGGTAAAGAGGGAGGGAGAGAGAGAATGGGTAAAGAGGGAGGGAGGGAGAGAGAATGGGTAAAGAGGGAGGGAGGGAGAGAGAATGGGTAAAGAGGGAGGGAGGGAGAGAGAATGGGTAAAGAGGGAGGGAGGGAGAGAGAATGGGTAAAGAGGGAGGGAGGGAGAGAGAATGGGTAAAGAGGGAGGGAGGGAGAGAGAATGGGTAAAGAGGGAGGGAGGGAGAGAGAATGGGTGGAGAGGGAGAGAATGGGTGGAGAGGGAGAGAATGGGTGGAGAGGGAGAGACTGGGTGGAGAGGGAGAGAATGGGTGGAGAGGGAGAGACTGGGTGGAGAGGGAGAGACTGGGTGGAGAGGGAGAGACTGGGTGGAGAGGGAGGGAGGGAGAGAGAATGGGTAAAGAGGGAGAGAGAATGGGTAAAGAGGGAGGGAGGGAGAGAGAATGGGTAAAGAGGGAGGGAGGGAGAGAGAATGGGTGGAGAGGGGGAGAATGGGTGGAGAGGGAGAGAATGGGTGGAGAGGGAGAGAATGGGTGGAGAGGGAGAGAATGGGTGGAGAGGGAGAGAATGGGTGGAGAGGGAGAGAATGGGTGGAGAGGGAGAGACTGGGTGGAGAGGGAGAGACTGGGTGGAGAGGGAGAGAATGGGTGGAGAGGGAGAGAATGGGTGGAGGGAGAGAGAATGGGTAAAGAGGGAGAGAGAGAGAGAGAATGGTAAGGATGGAGGGAGAGAGAGAGAATGGTAAAGAGGGAGGGAGAGAGAGAGAATAGAGAATGGGTAAAGAGGGAGGGAGGGAGGGAGAGAGAATGGGTAAAGAGGGAGGGAGGGAGAGAGAATGGGTGGAGAGGGAGAGAATGGGTGGAGAGGGAGAGAATGGGTGGAGAGGGAGAGAATGGGTGGAGAGGGAGAGACTGGGTGGAGAGGGAGAGACTGGGTGGAGAGGGAGAGAATGGGTGGAGAGGGAGAGAATGGGTGGAGAGGGAGAGAATGGGTGGAGAGAGAGGGAGAGGATGGGTGGAGAGAGAGGGAGAGGATGGGTGGAGAGAGAGGGAGAGGATGGGTGGAGAGAGAGAATGGGCGGAGAGAGGGAGAGAATGGGCAGAGAGAGAATGGGCGGGGAGAGGGAGAGAATGGGCAGAGGGAGAGAGAATGGGTAAAGAGGGAGAGAGAGAGAGAGAATGGTAAAGAGGGAGGGAGAGAGAGAGAATGGTAAAGAGGGAGGGAGAGAGAGAGAATGGTAAAGAGGGAGGGAGAGAGAGAGAATGGTAAAGAGGGAGGGAGAGAGAGAGAATGGTAAAGAGGGAGGGAGAGAGAGAGAATGGTAAAGAGGGAGGGAGAGAGAGAGAATGGGTAAAGAGGGAGGGAGAGAGAGAGAATGGGTAAAGAGGGAGGGAGAGAGAGAATGGGTAGGGAAGGGAGAGAGAGAATGGGTAGGGAGGGAGGGAGAGAGAGAGAATGGGTAGGGAGGGAGGGAGAGAGAGAATGGGGAGGGAGAGAGAGAATGGGGAGGGAGAGAGAGAATGGGTAAAGAGGGAGGGAGAGAGAGAACGGGTAAAGAGGGAGGGAGAGAGAGAATGGGTAAAGAGGGAGGGAGAGAGAATGGGTAAAGAGGGAGGGAGGGAGAGAGAATGGGTAAAGAGGGAGGGAGAATGGGTAAAGAGGGAGTGAGGGAGAGAGAATGGGTAAAGAGGGAGGGAGGGAGAGAGAATGGGTAAAGAGGGAGGGAGAGAGAGAATGGGTAAAGAGGGAGGGAGAGAGAGAGAATGAGTAGGGAGGGAGTGAGAGAGAATAGGTAAAGAGGGAGGGAGAGAGAGAGAATGGGTAGGGGGGAGGGAGGGAGAGAGAAAATGGGTAGGGAGGGAGGGAGAGAGAGAGAATGTTAGGGAGGGAGGGAGAGAGAGAGAATTGGTAGGGAGGGAGAGAGAGAATGGGTAAAGAGGGAGGGAGAGAGAGAATGGGTAAAGAGGGAGGGAGAGAGAGAATGGGTAAAGATGGAGGGAGAGAGAGAGAATGGGTAGGGAGGGAGGGAGGGAGGGAGAGAGAATGGGTAAAGAGGGAGGGGGGAGAGAGAATGGGTAAAGAGGGAGGGAGGGAGAGAGAATGGGTAAAGAGGAAGGGAGGGAGAGAGAATGGGTAAAGAGGGAGGGAGAGAGAGAGAATGGGTGGGTAGGGAGGGAGGGAGGGAGAGAGAATGGGTAAAGAGGGAGGGAGAGAGAGAGAATGGGTAGGGAGGGAGGGAGGGAGAGAGAGAATGGGTAGGGAGGGAGGGAGAGAGAGAATGGTAGGGAGGGAGGGAGAGAGAGAATGGGTAGGGAGGGAGGGAGAGAGAGAATGGGTAAAGAGAGAGGGAGAGAATGGGTAAGGAGGGAGAGAAAGAATGGGTAAAGAGTGAGAGAGAGAATGGGTAGGGAGGGAGGGAGAGAGAATGTGTAGGGAGGGAGGGAGAGAGAATGGGTAGGGAGGGAGGGAGAGAGAATGGGTAAAGAGGGAGAGAGAGAGAGAATGGATAAAGAGGGAGAGAGAGAGAGAATGGATAAAGAGGGAGAGAGAGAGAGAATGGGTATAGAGGGAGAGAGAGAGAATGGGTAAAGAGGGAGAGAGAGAGAGAGAGAATGGGTAAAGAGGGAGGGAGAGAGAGAGAATGGGTAAAGAGGGAGGGAGAGAATGGGGAGGGAGGGAGAGAGAGAGAATGGGTAGGGAGGGAGGGAGAGAGAGAATGGGTAAAGAGGGAGGGAGAGAGAGAGAATGAGTAAAGAGGGAGGGAGAGAGAGAATGGGTAAAGAGGGAGGGAGGGAGAGAGAATGGGTAAAGAGGGAGGGAGCGAGAGAGACTGGGTAAAGAGGGAGGGAGGGAGAGAGAATGGGTAAAGAGGGAGGGAGGGAGAGAGAATGGGTAAAGAGGGAGGGAGGGAGAGAGAATGGGTAAAGAGGGAGGGAGGGAGGGAGAGAGAATGGGTAAAGAGGGAGGGAGGGAGAGAGAATGGGTAAAGAGGGAGGGAGGGAGAGAGAATGGGTAAAGAGGGAGGGAGGGAGAGAGAATGGGTAAAGAGGGAGGGAGGGAGAGAGAATGGGTAAAGAGGGAGCGAGAGAGAGAGAAGGGTAAATAGGTAGCGAGAGAGAGAGATGAGTAAAGAGGGAGGGAGAGAGAGAGAGAATGGGTAAAGAGGGAGGGAGAGAAAGAGAATGGGTAAAGAGGGAGGGAGAGAGAGAGAATGGGTAAAGACGGAGGGAGAGAGAGAATGGGTAAAGAGGGAGGGAGAGAGAGAATGGGTAAAGAGGGAGGGAGGGAGAGAGAATGGGTAAAGAGGGAGGGAGGGAGAGAGAATGGGTAAAGAGGGAGGGAGGGAGAGAGAATGGGTAAAGATGGAGGGAGGGAGAGAGAATGGGTAAAGAGGGAGCGAGAGAGAGAGAAGGGTAAATAGGTAGCGAGAGAGAGAGATGAGTAAAGAGGGAGGGAGAGAGAGAGAATGGGTAAAGAGGGAGGGAGAGAAAGAGAATGGGTAAAGAGGGAGGGAGAGAGAGAGAATGGGTAAAGAGGGAGGGAGAGAGAGAGAATGGGTAAAGAGGGAGGGAGAGAGAGAATGGGTAAAGAGGGAGGGAGAGAGAGAGAATGGGTAAAGAGGGAGGGAGAGAGAGAGAATGGGTAGGGAGGGAGGGAGAGAGAGAGAATGAGTAGGGAGGGAGGGAGAGAGAGAGAATGGGTAAAGAGGGAGAGAGAGAGAGAGAATGGGTAAAGAGGGAGAGAGAGAGAGAGAATGGGTATAGAGGGAGAGAGAGAGAATGGGTAGGGAGGGAGAGAGAGAGAATGGGTAAAGAGTGAGAGAGAGAATGGGTAAAGAGTGAGAGAGAGAATGGGTAAAGAGGGAGGGAGGGAGAGAGAATGGGTAAAGAGGGAGGGAGAGAGAGAGAATGGGTAAAGAGGGAGGGAGAGAGAGAGAATGTGTAAAGAGGGAGGGAGAGAGAGAGAATGGGCAAAGAGGGAGGGAGGGAGAGAGAGAGAGAATGGGTAGGGAGGTGAGGGAGAGAGAGAGAGAATGGGTAAATAGGGATAGAGAGAGAGAGAGAATGGGTAAAGAGGGAGAGAGAGAGAGAGAATGGGTAAAGAGTGAGAGAGAGAATGGGTAGGGAGGGAGAGAGAGAGAATGGGTAGGGAGGGAGAGAGAGAGAATGGGTAAAGAGTGAGAGAGAGAGAGAGAGAGAGAGAATGGGTGAAGAGTGAGAGAGAGAGAGAATGGGTAAAGAGGGAGGGAGATAGAGAGAATGGGTAAAGAGGGAGGGAGATAGAGAGAATGGGTAAAGAGAGAGAGAATGGGTATAGAGGGAGGGAGTGAGAATGGTTAAAGAGTGAGAGAGAGAGAATGGGTAAAGAGTGAGAGAGAATGGGTATAGAGGGTGGGAGTGAGAATGGGTAAAGAGTGAGAGAGAGAGAATGGGTAAAGAGGGAGAGAGAGAGAATGGGTATAGAGGGAGAGAGAGAGAATGGGTATAGAGGGAGGGAGGGAGAGAGAATGGGTATGGAGGGAGGGAGAGAGAGAATGGGTATAGAGGGAGGGAGAGAGAATGGGTATAGAGGGAGGGAGAGAGAATGGGTATAGAGGGAGAGAGGGGGAATGGGTATAGAGGGAGAGAGAGGGAATGGGTATAGAGGGAGAGATAGGGAATGGGTATAGAGGGAGAGATAGGGAATGGGTATAGAGGGAGAGAGAGGGAATGGGTATAGAGGGAGAGAGATAGAATGGGGGAGAGAAAGGGAATGGGTATAGAGGGAGAGAGAGAGAATGGGACAAGAGAGTGGGGAAAGCGAGAGTGGGGAAAAGAGAGAGTGTGGAAAAAAAGAGAGAGAATGGGAAAAGAGAGAGCGAGATAATTGGGAAAAGAGAGTGGGGAAAAGAGAGGCAGAGGGAGCGGGGAAACGAGAGGGCGAGAGAGCGGGGAAACGAGAGAGCGGAGAGAGCGGGGAAACAGAGAGCGGAGAGAGCGGGGAAACAGAGGGCGAGAGAGCGGGGAAAACAAGAGAGAGCGGGGAAACAAGAGAGAGCGGGGAAAACAAGAGAGAGCGGGGAAACAAGAGAGAGCGGGGAAACAAGAGAGGGCGAGAGAGCGGGGGAAACAAGAGAGGGCGAGAGAGCGGGGGAAACAAGAGAGGGCGAGAGAGCGGGGAAAACAAGAGAGAGCGGGGAAAACAAGAGAGAGCGGGGAAAACAAGAGAGGGCGAGAGAGCGGGGAAACAAGAGAGGGCAAGAGAGCGGGGAAAACAAGAGAGAGCGGGGAAAACAAGAGAGAGCGGGGGAAACAAGAGAGGGCGAGAGAGCGGGGAAAACAAGAGAGCGCGGGGAAAACAAGAGAGAGCGGGGAAAACAAGAGAGAGCGGGGAAAACAAGAGAGGGCGAGAGAGCGGGGAAACAAGAGAGGGCGAGAGAGCGGGGAAACGAGAGGGCGAGAGAGCGGGGAAACGAGAGGGCGAGAGAGCGGGGAAACAAGAGAGGGCGAGAGAGCGGGGAAAACAAGAGAGGGCGAGAGCGGGGAAATCAAGAGAGAGCAGGGAAACAAGAGAGAGCGGGGAAACAAGAGAGGGCGAGAGAGCGGGGAAAACAAGAGAGAGCGGGGAAAACAGAGGGTGAGAGAGCGGGGAAACGAGAGGGCGAGAGAGCGGGGAAAACAAGAGAGGGCGAGAGAGTGGGGAAACAAGAGAGTGCGAGAGAGCGGGGAAAACAAGAGAGAGCGGGGAAACGAGAGAGGGCGAGAGAGCGGGGAAAACAAGAGAGAGCGGGGAAAACAAGAGAGAGCGGGGAAAACAAGAGAGAGCGGAGAAAACAAGAGAGAGCGGGGAAAACAAGAGAGAGCGGGGAAAACAAGAGAGGGCGAGAGAGCGGGAAAACAAGAGAGGGCGAGAGCGGGGAAACGAGAGGGCGAGAGAGCGGGGAAACAAGAGAGGGCGAGAGAGCGGGGAAACAAGAGAGGGCGAGAGAGCGGGGAAACAAGAGAGGGCGAGAGAGCGGGGAAACAAGAGAGGGCGAGAGAGCGGGGAAAACAAGAGAGAGCAGGGAAACAAGAGAGAGCGGGGAAACAAGAGAGGGCGAGAGAGCAGGGAAAACAAGAGAGGGCGAGAGAGCGGGGAAACGAGAGGGCGAGAGAGCGGGGAAAACAAGAGAGGGCGAGAGAGTGGGGAAACAAGAGAGGGCGAGAGAGCGGGGAAAACAAGAGAGAGCGGGGAAACAAGAGAGGGCGAGTGAGCGGGGAAAACAAGAGAGAGCGGGGAAAACAAGAGAGGGCGAGAGAGCGGGGAAACAAGAGAGGGCGAGAGAGCGGGGAAAACAAGAGAGAGCGGGGAAAACAAGAGAGGGCAAGAGAGCGGGGAAACAAGAGAGGGCGAGAGTGGGGGGAAAGAGAGGGCAAGGGGGTAGAGAGAGAACGAGGGGGGAGGAGAGGGCAAGGGGGGTAAAGAGAGAACGAGGGGGGGAAGAGGATGGGAAAAGAGAGGACGTACAAAGAAAGGGCGAGTGAGTGGGGTAAAAGAGTTCGAGAGAGTGGGGTGAAAGGAGAGGGAGAGAGAGTGGGGTGAAAGAGGGCGAGAGAGTGGGGTGAAAGAGGGCGAGAGTGGGGTGAAAGAGGGCGAGAGTGGGGTGAAAGAGGGCGAGAGTGGGGTGAAAGAGGGCGAGAGTGGGGTGAAAGAGGGCGAGAGTGGGGTGAAAGAGAGGGCGAGAGAGTGGGGTGAAAGAGAGGGGTAAAATGGGGATTAAAGCGAGAGAATGGTGAGATAATTGGGAAAAAGAGAGAGAATGGGGAAAGAGAATGGGTAAAGAGAATGGAGAGAGAGAATGGGGGAAAAGAGAGGTAATGAGGGTAAAATGGGGATTAAAGAGAGAGAATGATGAGAGAATTGGGAAAAAGAGAGGGAAAGAGAATGGAGAGAGAGAATGGGGGAAAAGAGAGGTAATGAGGGGAGAATGGGGAAAGAGAGAATGAGGGGAGAATGGGGAAAGAGAGAGCTAGAGAATGGGGGACAAGTGAGAGAGAATGGGGAAATAGTGAGAGAGAACGGGGAGAGAGAGAATTGAGAAAAAGAGGTAGAGAATTGGGGGGAAAAGAGAATGTGGAAAAAGAGAGAGTAAATGGGTGGGAAAGAGAGAATGGGGAAGAGAGCGGATTGGAAAGAGAGAGAATGAGGAAAAATAGAGAGAGTGAATGGGGAAATAGAGAGCGGATTGGAAAGAGAGCGAGAGAATGGGGAAAAGGAGAGAGAGAATGGGGAAAAGGAGAGAGAGAATGGGGAAAAGGAGGGAGAGAATGGGGAAAAGGAGAGAGAGAATGGGGAAAATGAGAGAATGGGGAAAAGGAGAGAGAGAATGGGGAAAAGGAGAGAGAGAATGGGGAAAAGGAGAGAGAGAATGGGGAAAAGGAGAGAGAGAATGGGGAAAAGGAGGGAGAGAATGGGGAAAAGGAGAGAGAGAATGGGGAAAAGGAGAGAGAGAATGGGGAAAAGGAGAGAGAGAATGGGGAAAAGGAGAGAGGGAATGGGGAAAAAGAGAGAGGGAATGGGGAAAAGGAGAGAGCGAATGGGGAAAAGGAGAGAGAGAATGGTGGAAAAGGAGAGAGAGAATGTGGAAAAGGAGAGAGAGAATGTGGAAAAGGAGAGAGAGTATGGGGAAAAGGAGAGAGAGTATGGGGAAAAGGAGAGAGAGAATGGGGAAAAGAGAGAGATAATGGGGAAAAGGAGAGAGAGAATGGGGAAAAAGAGAGAGAGAATGGGGAAAAAGAGAGAGAGAATGGGGAAAAGGAGAGAGAGAATGGGGAAAAAGAGAGAGAGAATGGGGGAAAAGAGAGTGAATGGGGGGAGAGTTTGAGTTTTAAATAACATTTATTGGGTCTGGCGACCCACAACACAATAAACACTCAAACAAAACCATGGTTACACATCAATTAAAAACACAACACCAAATCTTCCTCAGCAGTAACTAAACACAACAGCCTCTGAATACCCCATATACTCATAAACAGATCAATGTTGTTAACCATTTTGTAATAGGCAAACCCCCCCCGCAGCATTCCCACCACCTCCACAGACCCCTGTCCACGAATACTGTTCTTTCATGTCTTCCATATTGCTAATTTAGCTGCCCCTGCAAGAGAACTACACCCCTTTGACTAAACCTGTACTTTAGCCCAAATATAAACTGTTGGGAAGAAAACACCTCTCCCAGAGCTGAGAACCAAGTCGGGTCAGGTCAATCAACCCGACCAACCATCCATCAGAACAGATGTGCCAGAGTTTCAGGATCAGCACAAAATGGACACCCCTCCCCAACAGTAGGATCCATATTGGTGGCTATGGCTCCATGTATTATCCTCCATTGGAGGTCAGCTGTCTTCTTTTCAATAGGCAGTTTATATAAAGACCTCCAACAGCCTCTTGGGGAGGGACCAGTACCAAACACACCCAGCCACCTCGTCGATTTGACCCCTTCCAGGGAAGAAGCCCGGGACACTTTTACACAGTTTATATAAAGACCTCCAACAGCCTCTTGGGGAGGCACCACTACCAAACACACCCAGCCACCTCGTCGATTTGACCCCTTCCAGGGAAGAAGCCCGGGACACTTTTACACAGTTTATATAAAGACCTCCAACAGCCTCTTGGGGAGGGACCAGTACCAAACACACCCAGCCACCTCGTCGATTTGACCCCTTCCAGGGAAGAAGCACGGGACACTTTTACACAGATTTTGTACATGGGCTTCTTTCCCACCGCCTTGAACTCCTCCAGCTCCGGGGTATCGAAGGAAAGCAGCATCCCCACGTCCATCTCTAATGCTCCCTCATCAGCACTAACATTCAACGCAGGGAACACATAATCCAGACCCTCCGTCCACTGATCAGAATTGGAAGTGTCAGTCACATACTGTCGATGAAGTACTGGCAAGGAGTTGCAGACCTCAGCTACGACCTTCCTATGTAGGCGAGATGATCGGATCCCCGCTCTTTCTCCCAGCTCTTCTAATGATCTGCTCCTGCTCCTGCTCTGCACCAGATGACCCAGCTTGATACACGCCACACCTAACAGGCATGAACGTAGGCTGGCTGAACACATAACACGGACTGGATCCCTGGTGGTGTGCTGGCCTTACGGGACATGACAAAAACTCTCCAAACCTGCATAACAGACTCATAAAATGGGGTCAGGCCAGACAAATCATCCCCCCCCCCCCCCACCCTCTAGCTTTAAGAGCAAAATATGCCTGTCTGAGCCAAAACAGCCTGCTCTCCTCATCAATGTGTTGGCTGTGTCGACCCAGCTAGAACCGTCACTGTACAACAGTCTCTGGGCTGCTTGAAGCCGGAAAGCCATGATCCTGGAAAAAATGTCCACCAGGCCTTGCCCACCCTCGTGCAGTGGCAGGTACAGGGCTGCATCTTTAATCCAGTGTTGTCCAGACCAGAAGAAATTGACCAGGGTCCTCGGAAGCTCTTGTATCAGACCCCCCCGGTGGCTGTAAAATCATTAGTCTGTGCCACAGAGCAGAGGCAGCTAGATTATTGGCTGCCAGCACCCTTCCCCAACAGCTGGGGTAGCACCCATTTCCACATTGACAATCTGGCACACACCCTCCCACTTTCTCCACTACACCCTCCCACTTTCTCCACTACACCCTCCCAGTTCTATTTCTGAAAGACATCGGAGCCTAGAAAAACCCCCAAAGTCATCTCATCTCTGCCCCACTGAATCCTCCCTGGTAACTGTGGAGTGGACCCCGTCTGAAGCTGACCTGCCCACAGCGATTCACTCTTTTTCCAGTTGTCTCTAGATGAGGAGGCCCCCCTCATAAACCTTTAAAGTGTTTAAGAGAACCTTAACATCCTCACCCCTGTAATAAAACAGTCACGTCATCTACATATGCAGACAATGCCATCGGGACCCTCATCCAAGACAAAAAAAACATCCCCAAACCCAAAGGCTTTCATTGTTTTGAGCAAGTACTGGTGGTCTACACGGTACTTCCTACTTCTCCTGATCCAAAGAAGGTAAACCCACATTCATCTCAAACGGTTTTGCAAATGTCTAAAATCAGGTCTTATTAGAAAGAAGTTGTCAACAATAGAGCGGTCAGGTCCACAGTAAGACTGGTCCTTCTGGACCAACAGCCCCAGATATTCTTTCAACCTGTTTGAGAGACATTTCCATACAATTTTATATCCTGCACACAGCAATACAACAGATCATGTAAATCCCTCTTTTTTGTCAACAATGAAAGTACAGCATGTTGACAGGATACGGGAAGAGAACCCTCATGAAAAGATTCAGAACACCACTTCATAACCCCCAAACCCCCCCCCCCCCCCAATAGACCCCCAAAAGTGCTTATAAACTCAGCAAAAAAAAGAAACATTCTCTCACTGTCAACTGTGTTAATTTTCAGCAAACTTAACATGTGTAAATATTTGTATGAACATAACAAGATTCAACAACAAGTTCCACAGACATGTGACTAACAGAAATGGAATAATGTGTCCCTGAACAAATGGGGGGTCAAAATCAAAAGTAGCAGTCAGTATCTGGTGTGGCCACCAGCTGCATTAAGTACTGCAGTGCATCTCCTCCTCATGGACTGCACCAGATTTGCCAGTTCTTGCTGTGAGATGTTACCCCACTCTTCCACCAAGGCACCTGCAAGTTCCCAGACATTTCTGGGGGGAATGAACCTTGCCCTCACCCTCTGATCCAACAGGTTCCAGACGTGCTTAATGGGATTGAGATCTGGGCTCTTTGCTGGCCATGGCAGAACACTGACATTCCTGTCTTGCAGGAAATCATGCACAGAATGAGCAGTATGACTGGTGGCATTGTCATGCTGGATGGTCATTTCAGGATGAGCCTGCAGGAAGGGTACCACATGAGGGAGGAGAATGTCTTCCCTGTAACGCACAGTGTTGAGATTGCCTGCAATGACAACAAGCTCAGTCCGATGATGCTGTGACACACCACCCCAGATCATGACGGACCCTCGACCTCAAAATCGATCCCGCTATCCGTCCCATCTCCCTGTAGCGCTGTCTTAGGCGTCTCACAGTACGGACATTGGAATTTATTTCCCTGGCCATATCTGCAGTCCTTATGCCTCTTTGTTGCATTCCTAAGGCATGTTCACGCAGATGAGCAGGGACACTGGGCATTTTCTTTTGGTGTTTTTCAGAGTCAGTAGAAAGGCCTCTTTAGTGTCCTAAGTTTTCATAACTGTGACCTTAATTGCCTACCGTCTGTAAGCTGTTAGTGTCTTAACGACCGAAAAAGAGAAAAAGAGAGAATGGGGAAAGAGAGAGGGAGAGAGAATGGGGAAAGAGGGAGAGAGAGAGAATGGGGAGAGAGAGAGGAATGGGGAGAGAGAGAGAGAAATGGGGAAAAGAGAGGGAGAGAGAATGGGGAGAGAGAGAGAAATGGGAGAAAGAGAGAGAATGGGGAAAAAGAGAGGGAGAGAGAATGGGGAAAGAGGGAGAGAGAGAGAATGGGGAGAGAGAGAGAAATGGGGAAAAGAGAGAGGGAGAGAGAGAAAAAGGGGAAAGCGCGAGAGAGAGAATGGGGAAAAAGAGAGAGAGTGAGGAAATAGAGGGAGAGAGAATGTGGAAAAAGAGAGAGAGAATGGGGAAAGAGGCAGAGAAATGGGGAAAAGAGAGAGGGAGAGCGAGAATGAGGAAAAAGAGAGAGAGAATGGGAAATGAGAGAGATGGAGAGCGAATGGGGGAATAGAGAGAATTGGGAAAGAGAGAGGGAGAGAATGGGGAAAGAGAGAGGGAGAGAATGGGGAAAGAGAGAGCAAGAGAGAATGGGGAAAGAGCGAGACACAATTAGGAAAGAGAGAGAGAATGGGGAAAAGAGAGGGAGAGAGAGAATGGGGAAAGAGAGAGAATGAGGAAAGAGAGAGAGAATAGGGAAAAAGAGAGAAAGAATGGGGAAAAGGGAGGGAGAATGGGGAAAGAGATCGAGAGGGAATGGGGAAAGAGCGAGAGACAATTAGGAAATAGTGAGAGAATGGGGAGAGAGAGAAAGAATGGGGAAAAGAGAAAGAGAGAGAATGGGGAAAAAGAGAGGGAGGGAGAATGGGGAGAGAGAGAGAAATGGGGAAAAGAGAGAGGGAGAGAGAGAAAAAGGGGAAAGCGCGAGAGAGAGAATGGGGAAAAAGAGAGAGAGTGAGGAAAGAAAGAGAGAATGGGGAAAAAGAGGGAGAGAGAATGTGGAAAAAGAGAGAGAGAATGGGGAAAGAGGCAGAGAAATGGGGAAAAGAGAGAGAGAGAGAGAGAATGGGAAATGAGAGAGAGAGAATGGGAAATGAGAGAGATGGAGAGCGAATGGGGGAAAAGAGAGAGAATTGGGAAAGAGAGAGGGAGAGAATGGGGAAAGAGAGAGGGAGAGAATGGGGAAAGAGCGAGACACAATTAGGAAAGAGAGAGAGAATGGGGAAAAGAAAGGGAGAGAGAGAATGGGGAAAGAGAGAGAGAATGAGGAAAGAGAGAGAGAATAGGGGAAAAGAGAGAGAGAGAGAGAGAATGGGAAATGAGAGAGAGACAATTAGGAAAGAGAGAGAGAATGGGGAGAGAGAGAATTGGGAAAAGTAGTGAGAGGATGGGGAGAGAGAGAAAGAATGGGGAAAAGAGAGAATGGAGAAAAAGAGAGCGAGAATGGGGTTAAATGAGAGGGCGAGAATGGGGGAGAAAGAGAATGGGGGAAAAGTGAAAGAGAATGAGGAAAAAGAGAGATAATTGGGAAAGAGAGAGGGAATGGGGAAAGAGGGAGAGAGAGAATGGGGAAGGAGAGAGAGAGAGAGAATGGGGAAAAAGAAGAGCTAGAGAATGGGGAAAACGAAGAGACAGAATGGGGAAGGAGAGAGGGAGAATGGGGAAAAAGAAGAGCGAGAGAATGGGGAAGGAGAGAGGGAGAATGGGGAAAAAGAAGAGCGAGAGAATGGGGAAAACAAAGAGAGACAGAATGGGTGTATGTGGTCACTGCACGACAGGGGGGGTAGAGACAGATGCACTTTCTCCTTTACTGTGATAAATATTCCTCACAAAGAGATTCATTATTCACTGAAATAACTACATGTATTCCAAATTTGAACTTATTAAACTCAGAGGAAAAACTAAGAATACTCATGGGCGAAGGAGCAATGGCTCCTCTTGCAGCCAAATGTGTATTTTCCTGCCATAGCCTGAGGGACACTGAATAATACCATCTGCATAGTAAACAGTAACTTACTTATTATTACTATTATTGTTATTACTATTATTATTGTTGTTTATCATTCCAAATAGTGGTATGGGTGGTAATGGTAATGATAGCAGTTTAATGATGGTGGTGGTAGTAGTAATGATGATGGTAGTTGTAGTACTGATATAAAGGAGAAGATTACCATTATTTAGTTGTAAGTTAGTTATGGTTTCATTTTCCATATTTAGATTTTTATATTTATTATATTTCTACCACTGACTGTTACCATTTTATTGTTATTATTTTTGTATTTAATTTTTTATTATTATTTACTACCATTTATATTATTATTTGTTATTGTTTATAATTTTGTTACAATGGATATTGTATACATTGTTGCTTTGGCAATATTGACACAATGTTTTTCATCCCAATAAAGCAGCTTGAATTTGAATTTGAGAGAATGGGGGAAAAGAAGAGAGAGAGAGAGAGAATAGGGGAAAAGAAGAGAGAGAATGGGGGAAAAGAAGAGAGAGAGAGAATGGGGAAAAAGAAGAGGGAGAGTGAATGGGGGAAAGAGAGAGAATGGGGGAAAGAGAGAGAATGGGGGAAAAGAGGAGAGAAAGAATGGGGGAAAATAGGAGAGAGAGAATGGGGGAAAAGAAGAGAGAGAGAGAATGGGGAAAGAGAAGAGAGAGTGAATGGGGGAAAGAGAGAGAGAATGGGGGAAAAGAGGAGAGAGAGAATGGGGGAAAAGAAGAGAGAGAGTGAATGGGGGAAAGAGAGAGAGAATGGGGGAAAAGAGGAGAGAGAGAATGGGGAAAAAGAAGAGAGAGAGAGAATGGGGGAAAAGAGGAGAGAGAGAATGGGGGAAAAGAGAGAATATGGGAAAGGAGAGAGCGAGAGAGAGAAGGGGGGAAAAGAGAGAGGGAGAGAATGGGGAAAATTAAATAAATAGAATGGGGAAGAGAGAGGGAGAGGGCAAATGGGAAAAGAGAAGGAGAATGGGGGAAGAGAGAGAATGGGGAAAAATAGAGAGTGTGAGAATGGGGAAAATTAAAGAAAGAATGGGGAAGCGAGAGGGAGAGAGAGAATGGGGAAACAGAGATGGGGCGAATGGGGAACAAGAGAGAGAGAGAGAATGGGGGAAATGAAAGAGCGAATGGGGAAAGGGAGAGTGGGGAAAAAGAGAGAGAGTGAGAGGATGGGGGGAAAAGAGAGAGGGGGAATGGGGAGAAAGGGAGAGAGAATGGGGGAAATTAAATAGAGAATGGGGGAAAGAGAGCAAGAGAGAGAATGGAGAAAAGAGAGAGAATGGGGAAAAATTGAGAGAATGAGGAGAGAGGGAGAGAATGGGGGGGAGAGAGAGAATTGGGAGAGAGGGAGAGAATGAGAGAGTGGGGGAAAAGAGAGAGAGAATGGGGAGAGATTGAGAGAGAATGGAGAGAGAGCGAGAGAATGGGGGGAGAGAGAGAATTGGGAGAGAGGGAGAGAATGGGGGGGAGAGAGAGAGAATGAGAGAGTGGGGAAAAAGAGGGAAAGAGCAGAGCGAGATGGTGGGATCACATAAGGGCCTCATGAGAAGGTATGCCAGAGGTAAGGTTTATCTCATGCCTTGAGTTGTGTGTAACACACACACCCCTCCCCTCCCATTATTTTCCCCTCTGTCAAGTGTCAAACACAGAGGATGGATCCGGTTTGATAAGTTCTGTTCTGTCTGGAGATGTGATATGTCAGACCTAGATCTGCCATACAGTAGAAGAAACCATGTTTTTCACACTGAAACTCTCTGGTCCAAGATATGTTTGGAGATTTTTACGGTGGCATTATGTGACTTCATTTGAATAAATAAGGCTTGTAATCGTATATGGCTGGTAGATTTGATGTCCATCTCTTTGTGGCATATATCATATTTGCAGTGTGGATGATATCTATTAGATGGACGACCATTGTAGCGAAAATGATCATTGCAAATTAGGTCCAGTGGATTATGGAGAAGGGGACTGTTATCAACAGTATCGCAGAATAATGTGGTTTTTGTCTACATCATCTTATGATGGTTTGTAGAGACCAATTTTAATGAACACATTATACATATGTGTGGTCTTTCTTTATGAATAACTTGCATGTGTTACGTACACTACCGTTCAAAGGTTTGGGGTCACTTAGAAATGTCCTTGTTTTTGAAAGAAAAGCACATTTTTGGTCCATTTAAAATAACATCAAATTGATCAGAAATACAGTGTAGACATTGTTAATGTTGTAAATGACTTTTGTAGCTGGAAACGGCTACTCCGGGATCCTGGCCTTCTAGGCAGAGCTCCTCTGTCCAGTGTCTGTGTTCTTTTGCCCGTCTTAATCTTTTCTTTTTATTGGCCAGTCTGAGATGTCTTTTTCTTTACAACTCAGTCGCCTCTTCACTGTTGACGTTGAGACTGGTGTTTTGCGGGAACTATTTAATAAATCTGCCAGTTGAGGACTTGTGAGGCGTCTGTTTCTCAAACTAGACACTCTAATGTACTTGTCTTCTTGCTCAGTTGTGCACTGGGGCCTCCCACTCGTCTTTCTATTCTGGTTAGAGCCAGTTTCCACTGTTCTGTGACGGGAGTAGTACACAGCATTGTACGATATCTTCAGTTTCTTGGCAATTCCTCGGTATGGAATGGCTTTCATTTCTCAGAACAAGAATTAACTGACGAGTTTCAGAAGAAAGTTCTTTGTTTCTGGCCATTTTGAGCCTGTAATCGAACCCACAAATGCTGATGCTCCAGATACTCATCTAGTCTAAAGAAGGCCAGTTTTATTGCTTCTTTAATCAGAACAACAGTTTTCAGCTGTGCTAACATTATTGCAAAATGGTTTTCTAATGATGAATTAGCCTTTTAAAATGATAAACTTGGATTAGCTAACACAACGTGCCATTAGAATGCAGGAGTGATGGTTGCTGATAATGGGCCTCTGTACGCCTATGTAGATGTTCCATAAAAAATCAGCTGTTTCCAGCTACAGCTAGTCATTTACAACATTAACAACAACGTCTACGCTGTATTTCTGATCAATTTGATGTTATTTTAATGGACAAAAAAATGTGCTTTTCTTTCAAAAACAAGGACATTTCCAAGTGACCACAAACTTTTGAACGGTAGTGTACATGTAGATTTCTGAGGTCATGCCATTAGGCACTATTGGATATACATGTGAATGCTTGGTTATTTTACAGAGACACCGCCTCTAGCTAGCCAAACCAACTGTGAATGTTCCTCCTCTCACACCTCTACCTTCTCTCTCTGTCGTGGGGATTCTGGGGGATAATTACAGAGTCTGTCAGAGGGCTGGGCTTACACTCTTAAAGTGTCACAGACACTGTTTCTTAAATGGATTTAAACATGGCTCAAGTGAATTAGGATTCCATTCTAATCCCTCGCTCCTCTCCTCCACTCTGGGCTCTCCTCTTCTCCTCCCTGTCTGGCAACCTGGGTGTGGGGGGTTGGAGGGGGTTGCCTGGGGGCCTGAGGACCTTCTCCTCCATCCTCGGAGAGCGTTGTCAGAGGAGAGGGCCCTAACCGACAGTATATTAATCTACATTACTGTAGGCAGGAGAGGGCCCCCTGTCTCATGCATTTTACTCATTCATTCAAATGACTTGGTACGCATCAAACAGACCAGCCCGTGGTCCTCTCCTCCTCTCCAATCCGCTTTCCATTTAGATTCCCCCAGGCCCGATGTTGTTAAGGAGACATGTTGCCTATCCAATACACTAGACACCCCTAGTTAGAGATTTCAATACAGGAATAACGCCGATATGAAGTATCAAATATGAAGAGAAAAAGGGACTTCAGACCGTGAGCAACAGACGAAGAGTTCCTTAGGCTAGGCGTTCCGGTCCTGACCAGTGACACTGTATTTTCTGTTATTGCTTATGGACTCCTGCGAGATCGTCCTGTCTGAGGATCCCACTTCTGTCACCAAATGGGTGGCTTTTTTAAGAGTAATATTTGTTAAATTGACAGTGTAGTGTACAACACTTAAACTTGTTCTAGTGCTGAGCGATCAACTGATCAAATTGAGCGACATTGGTTTTTTTCTGAGAGCTCGATGCGCGGTTTCTCTAGAGATAAATCAGATCAAACCCGAACTGTGCGAGGTAGTAGGGAGTTTTAGATTTCCAACGTGCCAACATTCGGCAGTTTAGCGCCGAAAACCTGGTAATTAACTACAATGACCATAATCCATTGCACACCCGCCTACTTGTCCGTTCTATGTGGAGCAGAGACAGGGAAACGGAGAGAAGAGAGAGCACATAATATAGAGGGATAGAGAGCACTTTGTGAGGTATTGCTACCTGAAAAGACATGATCTTAGTGATTTAAAACTATTCCTTATTGACTTTGAAGAACTACTAGCCTGGTGATTTTTTCCGACAGCATAGGCAGCAGAGTGATGAGATGATGACTTGGAATTAAGTAATAAAATCATGAAATAAAACAAATGTAATGTACACAACAACTGAAATCATTTTTAAGTCATGTGAATAAATGCTGGTTAATAGGTGACGAGCAGTCATGGCCAGTCACTACCATCATGGGACTTTTATTCTGTGTTACAGCATTCAACCCAAATAAATAAATCATCGAAACCAAAATAAAACGATGATAGTTTTTTTTCATAATCGAACCGAAACAGACTTTAAAACGCACTAATCGCTAAGCACGTTACCCAAGTGAAGAGCTTAATAATAACTTGTATTATTAAGTCATTATAAATGCTGATAAGAAATACTGAAATGCTTTCTTAGTCATTTGTGTTATGCATACCATGTTAATACATGGTTATAAATGCTATGACTCATTTATCATGTGTACATGCATATATATCCTACCAGCACTACTTATAAATAGTTTATTTATGCTTATTAAAATACAACTAACGTTAAATTACTACCACCCTATCCCCTTAACCAAAACAAACTTCCCATCTACCCCTCCTCATTCATCTCAACCCCTCCTCCTGCCTCCACAGCTGTCAACTGAACTAGCGGCAGGATCCCCAAACACAACACATACAGTAACATGCGAGCATCTCTGTTGGAGCGTTTGCGAGTAAATAATCATGGTTAATAATGAATGGCGATTAAAGGGGGGAGCTGTGGCCTTGCTAAACACGCGCTGATTCATGTTTCCCGCTTCTTCCCCATTCGGCTCTGCATTATGCAGACACTGCAGCGCCAGCACCCTATCAGGAGAGGCCCCTTGCCAGAGCCACGGAGACCAGGCCCATTTATTCAAATCAATCTGTGATAAACATGGTGAATGGAGTGTTCTGTCGTATCTTAACTGTCATTACGAAGGGATATTCTCACCATCACATGTGTAACACTCTCATAAACACAACCTGCTGAGCTGTTTCCATGGCCCCTGGAGACCCTCTCCATGTCAGGCTGGGGCCATGGACTGGAGCAGGGCTAGTGTAGAACCAGGCTGTAGAAGTTGGCTCTGGGGCTGTAGCAGTAATGGAAGAGGCTGAAACTCAGGCTGGGGTTAGTATCTGACTAAAGATGTTCCAGGACAGAGACTAAATGTAAGAGCGGGTCTAAGGCTGGAGTTTGGAGTAAACTGCCACTAAACTCCGGCCAGGATAGATGCTGGGGCTGGGGGTCGGAGTCGGGCTGGGTGAGGGGAAGGGGTAGGTAGTAGGGTAGGGGTAGGTAGGGGTTGAGTGAGCAGTCCTGAGTTGCAGCTCCACAGCCCCAGTGATGAATGGCTAAAACAGGGGCTATTCATCTCCTGCTTAGAGCAGTGGACACTGGCCCCACTCCCCCTCCACATGTCAGCAAATGTGATAATTCTGTCATTTGTCAGGAGTGACGGAGAGTGGGGGAGTGTGTGGAGAGGCGCTCTGGAGACTACGTCTGGGACTACGGACATACACACATACATACACACACATATACACATACAAACATACATACACACATACATACACACACACATACATACATACATACACACATACATACACACACACACACACACACACACACACACA